>NW_013856438.1:0-553 GCF_000517525.1 Limulus polyphemus
GTTAGGTAATGTTTTCATAAAAATACTAATGTCCGATGAGAATCCACTAAAAGTTAAAACGATTTGTTATGTTCGAAATTTATAAATATTCCTGGTCAAATATCTTAAGTTTTCCGATTGATAAGCGTTATAAAATCACAGTTATAGCTTTCGAAATTTATAGCACACTGATTTAAGCGAACTACTAATAGACACTCTCTTTGGTGCGTCGCGTTGGTTGTATTTATAAGCGTGGGAAGGTTTTCTAGAAAATTCACATTACATAACAATACTGAGCTATATTTAAACGTTTACGTATATAGATATATTGTTGATTCTTGCTCTCGAAAATCTTCTACAACTTTGGATGAATAGGCGGGAGTTTCGCAATACGTATCTAACACTATAAGCTAGGTATGTTTTAAACATAAATTCAATCCAAACAACGTCGATATTAAAATAAATAAATAAAAATTCGTTACATATTGAATAAAGTAAAATTTATCTGCCTTCTGATTTTAGAAGCATTTTACCAACCCAATAAGTACGGTTTACTTTTAAGTGCAGGATAGAT
>NW_013856439.1:0-395 GCF_000517525.1 Limulus polyphemus
GATCAAATTATGAGAATAACTTCATATTTAGTTCTAAAAAAACATTAAACAATCTCCATTACGTGTATATTAATGATTACAATATAAAAATTACTCATCTACAATCCTACTCGCCTATTTGGGAATGAGGTGTATAAGAAATCTGCTCGTATGATAATTTCCGGTATAAATTCCTTCCGAGGAACTCGATACAAGTCCTTTCTTAATAAAAACTAGTTTATTTTTTCTTGATACAACTTTTTAGTACACAGAATTTCCACAGTCACTTTATAACACTATAAAAACCAGTGATTCACACACTTTACTTACGGTGCCTATTGTTCGCTTGACTCAATTATCTATCTGTTCAATCTATCTATATCACTTCGATCTCTCTATATTACTTCAATTGTGCT
>NW_013856440.1:0-264 GCF_000517525.1 Limulus polyphemus
ATCTTGTACCTGACATATAACTAGCATCATATTTTGTCAAACCAAGCTATACTTTACAACCCACATCTTTTCCTGACATATAACTAGCTTCATATTTTGTCAAATCAAGCTCTACCTTACAACCCACATCTTGTCCTGACATATAACTAGCATCATATTTTGTCAAATCAAGCTCTACCTTACAACCCACATCTTGTCCTTACATATAACTAGCATCATATTTTGTCAACTCAAGCTACACCTTACAAATCACATCTTCTCCTG
>NW_013856441.1:0-351 GCF_000517525.1 Limulus polyphemus
CGTTCGTTGCATATATGCATAATCACATCCAAAATTCTAGCTTCGTAATATCATTTTTCCATCTTTTATCGTCCTTTTTTACTATATTGGCTTTCTGAAAGAGTATGTGTACACAGTGAAGCTGTTTGATTCTGCTCTGTTATCGATTTCCTGCTACCCCAGGTTACTAATTCAATGGATCTTAACCTAATTCGGTATGTATATTAACTAGTTCGTTCCACAGTATCATGCAAAGTTTCACCTTCCTACTCTTCGTTTTAAAGGAGTTATGAGAGGGTTTGCGTTTTGTACCAGTACTTCATCACATTTAGACGAACTTCTTAATTTCTATTATGGAAGGTTCGTGGGAAT
>NW_013856442.1:0-349 GCF_000517525.1 Limulus polyphemus
TAATACAGTAAAAGCAATTGTTCCATATATATTGTTACGACAGCGGAAGTCATGTGACGCTGGTAACGTCACGAGATTTTCGAACGATCTTGACTTTTCCTGGCAACTCTAGTCTGTTCTAGGCGCCCACTTTTTTAGTATATAAGCCCGGCAAATAAAGCGGGGATACAATTGCAGATAGATAAATATAGAGACAGATAATTGAGTCAAGCGAGCGGTAGTGACCGTAAGTAAAGTGCGTGAATCGTTGTGAATTATAGCATGTGTTTATAAAAGTAGTCAAGTTTAAAGTGACTGTGGAAGTTAAGTGTATCACAAAGTATGTAACGAGAAAGAATAAACTAGTTTT
>NW_013856443.1:0-350 GCF_000517525.1 Limulus polyphemus
AATGTTGAATATTATTTATAATTTTAATACTTAGAATATTTCAAAATTCTTCCAGGTAGACTAAGATGAAAATATATATACTGAGCCAACCTATCTGGTAATGAATAACAGAATTAAATCAGTATATGCAGCACCAGAGGTTTCTATTCTAAATATCGCAATATTAAAGTACTTTCAAAACATAAATTTTACAAACACGACAGTTTTATTACTTGAAAATAAGATAATACTTTAGTACAAGAAGAAGAACAGAACAAAGAAATCAAAAGTCATACAGGTATTGATGTAATGTTTTTGAATTTCGCGCAAAGCTACACGAGTGCTATCTGCGCTAGCCGTCTCTAATTTAG
>NW_013856444.1:0-351 GCF_000517525.1 Limulus polyphemus
GTGTTAATCTAGAGTATTGTTTATAATATGTGTGTAAATCTAGAGTATGTTATTATAATATGTGTTAATCTAGAGTATGTTATTGTCATATGTGTGTTAATCTAGAATATGTTATTATAATATGTGTGTTAATCTAGAGTGTGTTATTATAATATGTGTGTAAGTCTACAGTACTTTATTTTAATATCTGTGTTAATCTAGAGTATTGTTTATAATATGTGTGTAAATCTAGAGTATGTTATTATAATATGTGTGTTAATCTAGAGTATGTTATTATAATATGTGTGTTAATCTAAAATATGTTATTATAATATGTGTGTTAATCTAGAGTATTGTTTATAATATGTGTGT
>NW_013856445.1:0-364 GCF_000517525.1 Limulus polyphemus
AATGTACAGAATTACAAACACAAAATTACAATTCAACAAAGTCTCTTAATTTTACAGGACGTATCTTCTTCCGTACAGGAAAGCTAAACCCTAATGCACACATCTTCAGTCCCGTTAGAAGTCATATCCAAGATATGAATGTCAGTACCAGGAGAGATACAGTACGAAGGAAGCCACAGGAATACGACGGGAAGGCTCCGTGGGAAACATACAGAGCACAATTTGAGCTACTGGCAGAAATAAATGGCTGGACAAAGGAGCAGAAATCAGTATATCTGGCAACGAGCTTGAAGGGACAACCACTGTAAATACTTGGACAGTTGTCAGCAGACGACAGACACAACTATAAGAGCACTGGTAGTGG
>NW_013856446.1:0-351 GCF_000517525.1 Limulus polyphemus
TTTTAATATTATCATAATTATAGAACTTTAGACGATAGTTCTGTACCAGTCATAAGCACAATAGTATAACATCGAAGTAACTAATTATAGAACTTTAGACGATAGTTCTGTACCAGTCATAAGCACAACAGTATAACATCGAAGTAACTAATTATAGAACTTTAGACGATAGTTCTGTACCAGTCATAAGCACAATAGTATAACATCGAAGTAACTAATTATAGAACTTTAGACGATAGTTCTGGACCAGTCATACGTACAATAGCATAACATCGAGTAACTAATTATAGAACTTTATACGATAGTTCTGTACCAGTCATACGTACAATAGCATAACATCGAGTAACCTAA
>NW_013856447.1:0-555 GCF_000517525.1 Limulus polyphemus
TAGCTCTAGCCATTGCATCCTGCATAGTAGAGGGGTGTGCTTGCTTCACTTGTATCTTCAGTTGTGGACTGTCCAAGGCCTCTACAAACTGATCCCTCAGCAACAAGTTGAGGACATTAGGTAGTGCAGTTGAATAGGCTTTGTGTGCCATACTTTCCAAATCCTGTACCAGCTCTTGCAGGCACTCCCGTTTAGCACGGACTCTCGTCCTAAACCTAGCCCTGTAGACTTCGGACTGATTTTGAGTTCCATTCCTGAGTTATAGAGCAGCTACCAGTGCTCTATAGTTATGCCTGTTATTTGCTGACAACTGTCCAAGTATTTCCAGTTGTTGTCCCTTCAGGCTCGTTGGGAATGGATAGACAGAGGAGCAGAAAGCAGTGTACCTGGATTTCTGCCAGGAGCTCAAATTGTGCTCTATAGTTGTGCCTGTCGTCTGCTGACCACTGTCCAAGTATTTCCAGTGGTTGTCCCTTCAAGCTCGTTGCCAGGTACACTGCTTTCTGTTCCTCTGTCCATCTATTAATTTCTCCTATGAGCTCAAATTGTGCTCTA
>NW_013856448.1:0-378 GCF_000517525.1 Limulus polyphemus
AATAAACAACCAATATTTCTTTCAGAAACCAGCTACTCACACTAATAAACAACCAATATTTTTTTAATCTTTTTAGGATATATTTCTGTTTTTTTCAGAAATGACGAATGTTACTTTGTCTTCACTTAATAACCTCTTTCAATGTATCAAAACTACTTGTCCAGACATACTGATATCTAAACATGTGTATTATATGTCTGTTGTTGTAAAACAATTCAATAGGATCTAAAAATGTGTATTATATGTCTGTTGTTATAAAACAATTCAATAGGATCTAAACATGCATATTATATGTCTATTGTTATAAAACAATTCAGTAGGATCTAAACATGTGTATTATATGTCTGTTGTTATAAAACAATTCAACAGGATCTAAAA
>NW_013856449.1:0-791 GCF_000517525.1 Limulus polyphemus
CCAATCAAAGTGAGCTATGTACTTGGTGCTAAATCAAAAACTACTTCCAATCAAAGTGAGCTATGTAATTGGTGCTAAATTAAAAACTACTTCCAATCAGAGTGTGCTACGTACTTGGTGCTAAACTAAAAACTACTTCCAATCAAAGTGAGCTATGTATTTGGTGCTAAATTAAAAACTACTTCCAATCAGAGTGAGCTATGTATTTGGTGCTAAATTAAAAACTACTTCCAATCAGAGTGAGCTACGTACTTGGTGCTAAATTAAAAACTACTTCCAATCAAAGTGAGCTATGTACTTGGTGCTAAATTAAAAACTACTTCCAATCAGAGTGAGCTGTGTACTTGGTGCTAAATTAAAAACTACTTCCAAGTGAGCTATCTACTTGGTGCTAAATTAAAAACTACTTCCAATCAGAGTGAGCTATGTACTTGGTGCTAAACTAAAAACTACCTCCAATCAAAGTGAGCTATGTACTTGGTGCTAAACTAAAAACTACCTCCAATCAAAGTGAGCTATGTACTTGATGCTAAATCAAAAACTACTTCCAATCAGAGTGAGCTATGTACTTGGTGCTAAATTAAAAGCTACTTCCAATCAGAGTGAGCTGTGTACTTGGTGCTAAATTAAAAACTACTTCCAATCAAAGTGAGCTATGTACTTGGAGCTAAATTAAAAACTACTTCCAAGTGAGCTATGTACTTGGTGCTAAATTAAAAACTACTTCCAATCAGAGTGAGCTATGTACTTGGTGCTAAATTAAAAACTACTTCCAATCAGAGTGAGCTATG
>NW_013856450.1:0-350 GCF_000517525.1 Limulus polyphemus
TCCATCCCAAGAAAAGCCACTTATTCCCGAAAGAGGTGCTTTACTTGGGTCACATTGTAAGTGAGCATAGTGTGCGAACTGAGCCTGACAAGCACCAGACAATGTGGGAGAGTTAAGAAGTTTCTTTGGACTCTGTACCTATTACCGAAGGTTTGTGAAGGACTTTGCAACTATAGCTGCTACACTACATGATTTGACTAAAAAAGGCCAGAAGTTCGGATGGACAGTTTCTTGCCAGCATGCTTTCAATACATTGAAAGAAAATTGGCCTCCACTCCACTTTTAAAGCTTACCAGATCCCACACTGCCGTACATAACTGGATTGTGATGCTAGTAATGTCGGAATTGGA
>NW_013856451.1:0-220 GCF_000517525.1 Limulus polyphemus
TTGTCATGTATCTCTGAACAGCAGGTTAACATGTATATATTATCATGTAATCTCTGAACAGCAGGTTAACATGTATATATTGTCATGTATCTCTGAACAGCAGGTTAACATGTATATATTGTCATGTATCTCTGAACAGCAGGTTAACATGTATATATTGTCATGTATCTCTCAGCAGCAGGTTAACATGTTTATATTGTCACGTATCTCTGAACAGCAG
>NW_013856452.1:0-1446 GCF_000517525.1 Limulus polyphemus
CATTTCCACGAACACTTAGGTGTAACTCTAGTTGCGAATTTATATCCACCATATTCATCTTTAGCCTTTCTTGGTACAACTACTCAATGAACACCTAGGTATAACTCTAGTTACCGAATTTATAACCACCATTTCTTGGTACAACTATTCAATGAACACCTAGGTGTAACTCTAGTTACCGAATTTATAACCACCATACTCATCTTTAGCCTTACTTGGTATACAACTATTCAATGAACACCTAGGTGTAACTCTAGTTACAGAATTTATAACCACCATACTCATCTTTAGCGTTACTTGGTACAACTACTCCATGAACATTTAGGATTAACTCTAGTTACCGAATTTATAACCCCCATACTCATCTTTAGCGTTATTTGCTACAACAACTCCACGAACACCTAGGTGTAACTCTAGTTACTGAATTTGTAACCACCATACTCATCTGTAGCGTTATTTGGTACAACAACTCCACGAATACCTAAACTAGAGTTACACCACTTGGTACAACTGCTCCACGAACATCTAGGTGTAACTCTAGTTACCGAATTTATAACCACCAGTTCATCTTGAGCCTTACTTGGTACAACTGCTCCACGAACATCTAGGTGTAACTCTAGTTACCGAATTTATAACCACCATACTCATCTTTAGCCTTACTTGGAACAATTACTCCATGAACACTTAGGATTAACTCTGGTTACCGAATTTATAACCCCCATTCTCATCTTTAGCGTTATTTAGTACAATTACTCCACGAACCCCTAGGTGTAACTATAGTTACAGAAGGCTAAAGATGAATATGGTGGTTATAAATTCGGTAACTAGAGTTACATCTAGGTGTTCGTGGAGTTGTTGTACCAAATAACGCTAAAGATGAATATGGGGGTTTTGAATTCGGTAACTATAGTTACACCTAGGGGTTCGTGGAGTAATTGTACTAAATAACGCTAAAGATGAGAATGGGGGTTATAAATTCTGTAACTAGAGTTACACCTAGGTGTTCATGGAGTAGTTGTACCAAGTAAGGCTAAAGATGAATATGGTGGTTATAAATTCCGTAACTAGAGTTACACCTAGCTATCCGTGGAGTTGTTGTTGTACCAAATAACGATACAGATGAGTATGGTGGTTACAAGTTGTTGTACCAAATAAATAGGTGTTTGTGGAGGGTGTAACTCTAGTTACCGAGTTACACCTAGGTGTTCATGGAGTAGTTGTGCCAGGGAAAGCTAAAGATGAGAATGGTGGTTATAAATTTAAATTCGGCAACTATTGAGTATGGTGGTTATCGTTATGGAGTAGTTGTACCAAGTAAGGCTAAAGATGAGTATGGTGGTTATAAATTGTGTAACTAGAGTTACACCTAGGTGTTCGTGGAGTTGTTGTACCAAATAACGCTTCCACGAACACATAGGTGTAACTCTAGTTACCGAATTTATAACC
>NW_013856453.1:0-600 GCF_000517525.1 Limulus polyphemus
TTAATATGTGGCGCCATCTAGTGTACCTAAATTCATCTAGAAATTTCCATAAAAGTGACCCGAAAAACGGGGCTAACTCGGTAACCCGTGGCCCGATATTAACTAAACTTGTTTTATTCTGTTTCTATTCTCATTTCGTTACAAATATATAGGTGTTGTGCGCATTTTTGCTGTATTTAATTACAGACACTCAACATAAGTAAAATGTGTACAAGTATAATGAATTCATAGTCTCTTATAAACCAAGTAAATGAATTCATAGTCTCCTTTAAACCAAGTAGCTGTCTATAATTAAAAAAATCTTTCGAAATATCAACCTATAGTGTATAATAAGAAATAGCAAGGAGTTTAAAACGGAACATGAAGCGTAATATTTTAACAGTAAATATTAGAAAGCTGTAACAGAGGGCGCTAAGTGTTGATAATTACTTATTGTTATTGTGTCTTACAATCAAACATCATCAACAATCGAGTAAATCTTCTGGACCATAAAATGTGTGGAAAGATTTTGTTACATTTTTCCTTAATGTTTTTTATTCAAATCTACTCCTAAATATTAACAACAAACGTTAAAGATTCAAGCTAAATAAGCAACAATAA
>NW_013856454.1:0-351 GCF_000517525.1 Limulus polyphemus
GTTGTTCAGATAACTTGTTACTTTTGTTAGGTTGTATAAAATTTCAGCTTCTAACTTACTTTTAGATTCACACGTTCCATTTTATTATATCTTGTAGTTTATTCAAATCGAACCCAGTATTCTACCAAGCTTAAGAAAGCCCCTGATCCAATCTAGTGCTATTATATTGTATATTTTTTGAAATAATTACAAAATTCTATCTTTCATTTCCCTATAAACTCTAAATTTCACTTTAAACAAACCTTAGAGAAGAAAATATGTTTAATTCTATAGCCAAAGTTCTTCGTAAGAACAGTACACCATTTTCATGTCTGATGCAGGTTTTCTGTCCATGCTAAGTTTTTGATACAG
>NW_013856455.1:0-377 GCF_000517525.1 Limulus polyphemus
AGTACATAGTATTGTTAAATCTTGTGTCTTCTTATTGACAGTACACAGTATTGTTAAATCTTGTGTCTTCTTATTGAGAGTACACAGTATTGTTAAATCTTCTGTCTTCTTATGGACAGTACACAGTATAGTTAAATCTTGTGTCTTCTTATTGACAGTACACAGTATCGTTAAATCTTGTGTATTCTTATTGATAGTACACAGTTTTGTTAACTCGTGTGTCTACTAATTGACAATACACAGTTTTGTTAAAACTTGTGTCTTCTTATTGAAAGTACACAGTATCGTTAAATCTTGTGTCTTCTTATTGACAGTACACAGTATTGTTAAATCTTGTGTCTTCTCATTGAGGGTTAAATCTTGTGTCTTCTTATTGA
>NW_013856456.1:0-694 GCF_000517525.1 Limulus polyphemus
AACGAAAACTACACAGCTTTGTTTTTCTACTAAGACAAGGGTCGAAGGTAGACAACATAGAAGTCACACCACTTTACATGTACTGAATGAAAACTACACAGCTTTGTTTTTCTACCAAGACAAGGGCCGAAGGTAGACAACATAGAAGTCACACAACTTTACATGTACTGAACGAAAACTACACAGCTTTGTTTTTCTACCAAGATAAGGGTCGAAGGTAGACAACATAGAAGTCACACCACTTTACATGTACTGAACGAAAACTACACAGCTTTGTTTTTCTACCAATACAAGGGTCGAAGGTAGACAATATAGAAGTCACACCACTTTACGTGTACTGAACGAAAACAACACAGCTTTGTTTTTCTACCAAGACAAGGGTCGAAGGTAGACAACATAGAAGTCACACCACTTTACATGTACTGAACGAAAAGTACACAGCTTTGTTTTTCTACCAAGACAAGGGTCGAAGGTAGACAACATAGAAGTCACACCACTTTACATGTACTGAACGAAAACTAGACAGCTTTGTTTTTCTACCAAGACAAGGGACGAAAGTAGACAGTTCAGAAGTTACAGATTACACCATAATGTTTGTACTAACGAAATCCGAAGAACATAGTGCTGATATTGGTGCTATAGCGAGACGAAAAATACTAAAAGTAAAGCTGTTATTCTAGCATGTTAGCACATC
>NW_013856457.1:0-351 GCF_000517525.1 Limulus polyphemus
ATATATATCCTTGTAAATGTTTAATCAGATGTTCTTTTTACCATATATGTATATATCGTTGTACGGGTTTAATCAGAAAATTTTATTTACCATATATTTATATCGTTGTGAATGTTTAATCAGAAGTTTTTATTTACCATATATATATATATCGATGTGAATTTTTAAACAGAAGTTTTATTTACCATCTATATATATATCGTTGTGATTGTTTAATCGGAAGTTTTTATTTACTATATATATATATATCGTTGTATGTGGTACCTCTACCGGGAGTTGGCGTCCAATGCCGAGGCTTTCCGCGTACCAGAGGCGGAGATCATACCCCGGAGTTAATCAATTAATAAATTT
>NW_013856458.1:0-352 GCF_000517525.1 Limulus polyphemus
AGGCTGGTAGAGATTCGGATGAGTAATAAATTCGAATCGGTATACACGTGCCTCACGCTTGGTATTGCTGGCAAAAATATAGTTAATAAAAAATAAAAGAAGGTCTCATAGATTAATTTACTCTAATCCTTTCTAAAAGAATTTCAAGTGCCGCGACTACTGAGGAATCCCTCTTGTTATCCATTAAAAAAGATAGGATATCAATCCTGTTATTAGCTTTTGAGAGTCAGACAAAGCCGTTTTGGCGATGTCTTCTGGTAATTTGTTTGTTTTGAATTTCGCACAGAGCTACACGAGGGCTATCTGCGCTAGCCGTCCCTCATTTAGCAGTGTAAGACTAGAGGGAAGGCAG
>NW_013856459.1:0-487 GCF_000517525.1 Limulus polyphemus
CACTCTTAGAAGGCCTTACATCTACACATATACACAGAAATTAACTCACCTCCATAAGAGTCACTCTTAGAAGGCCTTACATCTACACATATACACAGAAATTAACTCTCATCCATAAGAGTCACTCTTAGAAGGCCTTACATCTACACATATACACAGAAATTAACTCTCATCCATAAGAGTCACTCTTAGAAGGCCTTACATCTACACATATACACAGAAATTAATCTCATCCATAAGAGTCACTCTTATAAGGCCTTACATCTACACATATACACAGAAATTAACTCTCATTCATAAGAGTCACTCTTAGAAGGCCTTACATCTACACATATACATAGAAATTAACTCACCTCCATAAGAGTCACTCTTAGAAGGCCTTACATCTACACATATACACAGAAATTAACTCTCATCCATAAGAGTCACTCTTAGAAGGCCTTACATCTACACATATACACAGAAATTAACTCTCATCCATAAGAGT
>NW_013856460.1:0-347 GCF_000517525.1 Limulus polyphemus
AAGAAGACAAGATTTAACAATACTGTGTACTATCACTAACAAGCCACAAGATTTAACGATACTGTGTACTGTCAATAAGAAGACACAGAATTTAACAATACTGTTCACTGTCGATAAGAAGACACAAGATTTAACAATACTGTGTACTGTCAATAAGAAGATACAAGATTTAACAATACTATGTATTATCAAAAATAAGACAAGATTTAACAATACTGTGTACTATCACTAACAAGCCACAAGATTTAACGATACTGTTTACTGTCAATAAAAAGACACAAGTTTTAACAGTGCTGTGTACTGTCAATAAGAAGACACATGATTTAACGATACTGTGTACTATCAAT
>NW_013856461.1:0-350 GCF_000517525.1 Limulus polyphemus
AGGAAAGTACAATGCTTCCTTTCATCTGACAATTTGCATGTTGCAACTAAATAGTGTAGTCAGTATTTATTAATTTATTCTTTTAGCCCATTATGTCGAAAAAGAAAGTGGGGAACAGGGACGCAAAAGATGTGCACAATTTGCAGCTTCGATGGTGGAATGAAGCAATTGATGAGAGCTTTCCTTGCTAGAAGTGATGATACCAGTAAGCAAGCATCTGTTCCTTTTGATGTCAGCAAAGAGGTCAAAGTGCAAGATTGTGAACATGCTATTTCATTTGAAAAAGAAAACTATGAAGAAACTGTTCTCTGCCTCGTTGAAGCTACAATAATAATAAACAAGAGGATTCC
>NW_013856462.1:0-380 GCF_000517525.1 Limulus polyphemus
ATGCTATATGATAAGTAGAATTACACCAAGTTATTGGCGTGCTATATGATAATGTAGAATTACACCAAGTGATTGGCGTGCTATATGATAAGGTAGAATTACACTAAGTGATTGGCGTGCTATATGATAATGTAGAATTACACCAAGTGATTGGCGTGCTATATGATAAGGTAGAATTATACCAAGTGATTGGCGTGCTATATGATAATGTAGAATTACACTAAGTGATTGGCGTGCTATATGATAATGTAGAATTACGCTAAGTGATTGGTGTGCTATATGATAAGGTAGAATTACACCAAGTGATTGCCGTGCTATATGATAAGGTAGAATTACACTAAGTGATTGGCGTGCTATATGATAATGTAGAATTACACCAA
>NW_013856463.1:0-351 GCF_000517525.1 Limulus polyphemus
TTCACTATGTTGTGTAACACCGCTGTTACTCCAGTTCACTATGTTGTGTAACAACGGTTTTACTCTAGTTCACTATGTTGTGTAGCAACGGTTTTACTCTAGTTCACTATGTTGTGTAGCACCGCTGTTACTCCAGTTCACTATGTTGTGTAGCACCGCTGTTACTCCAGTTCACTATGTTACTCCAAATGAAAATAAGATGTTAGATGTCTTTCCAGTATCGTATAAATTGTTATTACGTCTTGGCGGATCCGTGATGTAGGTGTCGCTTAACCCACTTTGAGACTAATAATGGCTGGAGACGGCTTGAATGGGCAATGAAGAAAAACTTTAATATAAGTTTAACATAAC
>NW_013856464.1:0-350 GCF_000517525.1 Limulus polyphemus
CTTTATACCAACATCCTATGTTGTAAGATGTAGAACCTGTGTTTCACTTTATACTAATGTCTTTTGTTGTCAGATGTAGAACCTGAGTTTCACTTTATTCTAATGCCTTTTGTTTTCAGTTATGGAACCTGTGTTTTACTTTATAGTAATGTCTTTTGTTGTCAGTTGTGGAACCTGTGTTCTACTTTCCACCAACATCCTTTGTTGTCAGATGTAGAATCTGTGTTTTACTTTATACCAATATCCTTTGTTGTCAGATGTAGAACCTGTGTTTCATTTTATACTAATGTCTTTTGTTGTTAATTGTGGAACCTGTGTTTTACTTTCTACCAACATCCTTTGTTTTAAGA
>NW_013856465.1:0-645 GCF_000517525.1 Limulus polyphemus
ATGTTATGTTGAAATTTGATATGAATCAATTCCTTATAGAAGCCCCTCAGTAGCACAGCGGTATGTTTTTGTTATTTACAGTGCTACAAACCGGGTTTCGACACCAGTGGAGGGCAGTGCACAGATAGCCCATTGTGTAGCTTTGTGCTTAACTTCAAACAAACATAAAACCTGATAGAAATTGGTTGGTTTTATTTTGAATTTCGCGCAAAGCTACACGAGAGCTATCAGCGCTAGCCGTCCCTAATTTAGCAGTGAAACACTAGAGGGAAGGTAGCTAGTCATCACCACCCATTGCCAACTCTTGGGGTAGACTTTTGTTAACGAATTTTGGGATTCACCGTCACATAAGAACCCGCAGATTGACGGTTATTAACACTATCAACCTGATTTCAGAATACATAAATAGAAATCACAGACAATATACAGGTTATACTTTTATGCTAAAAGAACTGGTTCCTTATATTACGGATAGTGTAAAGAATTTGCGGTTATGTATTTATTTTAATATGAACGTTGTTTAGATTGAGTTTATATTTAAAAACTTACATAGCTTGTAGTGTTAGACATGTATTGCGCAACTCCCACCTATTCTCCAAAGTTGTAGAAGATTCTCGAGAGCAAGAATCAACAATATATGTGTGT
>NW_013856466.1:0-351 GCF_000517525.1 Limulus polyphemus
AACACTTACCAACAGACTTGATTGGTATAACTGATCTTGTAACCCTATAGTAAACATAATAAAAAATACAAAAGCATAAGGGTTTTTATACCATATCTTCATGAAATTCTCTAAACAGTAGTAGTATTTTGTACACAAAAACTTAGGTGTTTAATTACGTATCTGTACTGAACATTTGTTCGTGAATATAGGGAATTAGTGTGTTTACAACTCCAATTGCTAAGTGATTTTCTTCTCAAGATTTTAATTACTTTCTTCATCTTAAAGTTATCAAATTTCATTTGAGTAATCTCTAAAATGTGGTAAATAAATATGAAATGATTTTTTCAGTAAAATGATATTTTGTGTGCT
>NW_013856467.1:0-350 GCF_000517525.1 Limulus polyphemus
AATTAGACCATCTATGACCTTCTCTATCTCTTGTCGCTTTGCTGGAGCTATTCTCCTCGGAGGGATGTTTATTGGACGGTGATCGCCTGTGTTTATTCTGTGCTCTACAAGGCTTGTGCATCCGAGATCATGATCTCCTTTCGAAAAGACGTCTGCATAATTTGTCAAAAGTTATTTTTCCCGAAGAGCCTGTGATGATGCCAAATGGACTATGCTCTTCTTATAAAGGTCAGTTAAATGTTCTGGAAGTGTATGTCCTTTCTTTATAGTTGTATTTCTTGCTTTAACATTGACTGGCTCTACCTCCTGACAAACACACAACAATGCCCCTTCCTTAAGTGTCTGTTCAC
>NW_013856468.1:0-536 GCF_000517525.1 Limulus polyphemus
CAATACAATGATGCCCTTTATGTAAGTCTTTCAAAATCGATATCCTTTTATCAAAATTCCCAATAGTTTTTCATAATGTGTTATCAAAATTTCGGCTAGCTTCGATTTTACTGTTTTTTGTCTTCAGTTACGTTATAAAAAAAGAAGAGTATTAAACAAAAGATTATTCAAACAAAATTCAAACATTTAAAAGGCCCTGACGTCTTCTAATAAAATGAACTCCACCTTTTCGATGCTCTTTATTCTCTGTTAAAGAAAGTTCAATTTTTTAGATTTTTACGGACATAATTATTTTCGTTCATACTACAATGTCTCAATTTTGTGTTTCCCGACGAAATAAACATTATCCAAATATTTGTATATTAATTTTTGTAAAATGGAAAAAAGTGATTTTTAAACGCAATATTAATATATTTTACAAAAAAACATCATATTTTCACCTAAAAAGCCAAGGCTATAGCCCATGTTTTTTACAAATTTTGAAAAAATTGTTTTTCCTAATATTTCAATACAATGATGCCCTTTATGTAAGACTT
>NW_013856469.1:0-720 GCF_000517525.1 Limulus polyphemus
ATACATTTAGAGAATGAGTATTGCAGTGTTTTATACACGTTTAGAGGATGAGTATTGTGGTATGTTAAACACGTTTAGAGGATGAGTATTGTTGTGTGTTAGACACATTTAGAATATTAGTATTGTGGTGTTAGCCACATTTAGAGGATGAGCATTGTGGTAGGTTAAATACATTTAGAGAATGAGTATTGTTGTGTGTTAGACACATTTAGAATATTAGTATTGTGGTGTTAGCCACATTTAGAGGATGAGCATTGTGGTAGGTTAAATACATTTAGAGAATGAGTATTGTAGTGTTTTAGACACGTTTATAGGATGAGTATTGTGGTGTGTTAGACACGTTATATTCTAAATGTGTCTAGCACACAACAATACTCATCCTATAAACGTGCCTAATAAACCACAATACTCATCCCGTAAACGTGTCTACACACCACAATACTCATCCTCTAAACGTGTCTAACAAACCACAATACCCATCATCTAAAAGTGTGTAACACACCACAATACTCATCCTCTAAACGTGTCTAACACACCACAATACTCATCCACTAAACGTGTCTAACACACAACAATACTCATCCTCTAAACGTGTCTAACACACCACAACATTCATCCTCTAAACGTGTCTAACACACCACAATACTCATCCTCTAAACGTGTCTAAATCACCACAATACTCATCCTCTAAAGTATTGTGGTGTTAGCCACATTTAGAGG
>NW_013856470.1:0-813 GCF_000517525.1 Limulus polyphemus
AAGATTTAACGATACTGTGTAACTGTCAATAAGAAGACACAAGATTTAACGATACTGTGTACTTTCACTAAGAAGACACAAGATTTAACGATACTGTGTACTGTCAATAAGAAGACACAAGATTTAACGATACTGTGTTCTGTCAATAAGAAGACACAAGATTTAACGATAATTTAACGATACTAAGTAGTTATTGAGAGTACACAGTTTTGTTAATTCTTGTGTCTTCTTATTGACAGTACTCAGTATAGTTAAATCTTGTTTCTTCTTATTGACAGTGCACAGTATCGTTAAATCTTGTGTCTTTTATTGACAAAAGACACACGATTTAGCAAATCGTTAAATCTTGTGTCTTCTTATTGACAGTACACAGTATCGATAACTCTTGTGACTTCTTGTTGACAGTACACAGTATCGTTAAATCTTGTGTCTTCTTATTGACAGTACACAGTATCGTTAAATCTTGTGTCTACTTATTGACAGTACACAATATCGTTAAATCTTGTGTCTTCTTATTGACAGTACACAGTATCGTTAAATCTTGTGTCTTCTTTTGACAGAACACAGTATCTTTAAATCTTGTGTCTTCTTATTGACAGTACACAGTATCGTTAAATCTTGTGTCTTCTTATTGACAGTACACAGTATCGTTAAATCTTGTGTTTTTTTATGGATAGTACACAGTAAGTGTGTACTGTCAATAAGAAGAAACAATATTCAACGATAATGTGCACTGTCAGTAAGAAAACACAAGATTTAACAATAATATGTCCTGTCAATAAGAAGACACAAGATTTAAAAATACTGTGTACT
>NW_013856471.1:0-372 GCF_000517525.1 Limulus polyphemus
ACAGTATCGTTAAATCTTGTGTCTTTTTATTGATAGTACACAGTATTGTTAAATCGTGTGTCTACTTATTGACAGTAAACTGTTTTGTTAAATCTTATGTTTTCTTATTGACAGTACACAGTATCGTTAAATCTTGTGTCTTTTTATTGATAGTACACAGTATTGTTAAATCGTGTGTCTACTTATTGACAGTTAACAGTTTTGTTAAATCTTATGTCTTCTTATTGAAAATACACAGTATCGTTAAATCTTGTGTCTTCTTATTGGAAGTACACAATATCGTTAAATCTTGTGTGTTCTTACTGACAGTACACAGTATCGTTAAATCTTGTGTCTTCTTATTGACAGTACACAGTATCGTTACATCTTGTG
>NW_013856472.1:0-351 GCF_000517525.1 Limulus polyphemus
ATCTATACTGTATAGCTGATGCTAATAAATTTCAATAACCGCGTCAAGATACATCTATAATGTAGAGCTGATGCTAATAAGTTTCAATAACAGTGTCAAGGTACATCTATAATGTAGAGCTGATACTAATAAGTTTCAATAACAGCGTCAAGGTATATCTATGATGTAGAGCTGATGCTAATAAGTTTCAATAACAGCGTCAAGGTACATCTATAATGTAGAGCTGATGCTAATAAGTTTCAATAACAGCGTCAAGGTACATCTATAATGTAAAGCTGATGTTAATAAGTTTCAATCACAGCGTCAAGATACATCTATAATGTAGAGCTGATGCTAATAAGTTTCAAGAAC
>NW_013856473.1:0-351 GCF_000517525.1 Limulus polyphemus
TTTACACTAGTGTAGGAAATGCTGAATAATCAACATTTTAGTAATTTTCATCATTGGTAGAAAATGCTCAATAATCAACATGTTAGCAATTTTCACTAGTGTAGGAAATACTCAATAATCAACATTTTAGTAATTTTCACTAGTGTAGGAAATGCTGAATAATCAACATTTTAGTAATTTTCATCATTGGTAGAAAATGCTCAATAATCAACATTTTAGTAATTTTCATCATTGGTAGAAAATGCTCAATAATCAACATTTTAGTAATTTTCATCATTGGTAGAAAATGTTCAATAATCAACATGTTATCAATTTTCAGCATTGGTAGAAAATGCTCAATAATCAACATGT
>NW_013856474.1:0-365 GCF_000517525.1 Limulus polyphemus
GTTGGTACAACTACTCCATGAACACTTAGGTGTAACTCTAGTTACAGAATTTATAACCACCATATTCATCTTTAGCCTTAGTTGGTACAACTACTCCATCAACATCTAGGTGTAACTATAGTTACCGAATTTATAACCACCATACTATTCTTTAGCCTTACTTGGTACAACTACTCAATGAACACCTAGGAGTGACTATAGTTACCGAATTTATAACCACAATACTCATCTTTAGCATTCCTTGGTACAACTACTCCATGAACACTTAGGTGTAACTCTAGTTACAGAATTTATAACCACCATACTCGTCTTTAGCCTTATTTGGTACAACTACTCCATGAACACTTAGGTGTAACTCTAGTTAC
>NW_013856475.1:0-362 GCF_000517525.1 Limulus polyphemus
TTTCAAAATGGATATCCTTTTGTCAAAATTCCCAGTAGTTATATTATAATCTTGTATCAAAATTTCGGCTAGCTTCGATTTTACAGTGTTTTTTTTCTTAATTTATATAGTAAACAGAGAATCGCTTTTAAAATAGGATTATTCAAACAAAAACGCCACTCTATAAAACCAAGAGGTCTTCCTATGAATTTACTGCACCTTTTGTATTCTTTATACTCAGGCTTCGCGAAAGTTCAATTTTTTTAGCTTTTTACGTGACATTATATTTTTCGTTAATGGTATAATGTCTCAATTTTACGCTGAAATAAGCATCATCCGATATTTTTCTATTCCTTTTGCCTTAAAAAAAGAACCTTTTTCTA
>NW_013856476.1:0-351 GCF_000517525.1 Limulus polyphemus
GGAGAAAAATGGACCAATAATTCGATTGCACATAATCCCACACCAGACATTCACTTTTGGACTATCTCGCTGAACTTCTCTAGTCACGTGGGGGTGTTCTGATCCCCAGATTCTCACATTGTATTTGTTCAGTTTCCCTGAAACACGAAAGGTTGCCTCATCACTAAAACAAACTCGCCTGAGGAATGTTTCATCTTCAGAAATTAGTTTCTGAAACACAAAAATGCAATGTGATTAAAAACTCTGAAAACCACTGAGTACAATAGAACAAGTCTGATTAAGATATCTTATCAATTGTCTCTGTAATAAATTTTTTAAATTGTAAAAAGACTTTATAGACACCCTGTATAA
>NW_013856477.1:0-696 GCF_000517525.1 Limulus polyphemus
CTGGATTGTTTTTACTCTGGTTTAGCGAAAGTTTAATTTTTTTATCTCTTCACGGGTCATAATATTTTTCGTCAATGTTATAATGTCTCAATTTTAAGTTTTCCGACGAATTAAGAACTATCCGATATTTGTCTTTTAATTTTGCTTCAAAAAGCTCTCTTTCTATTTTCCAAAAAAATTCATATTTTCACCAAAAACCTAAAGCCCATATTTTTTCGCAAATTTTGGAAAAAATTTTTTCCATCATATTTCAATACAAAGATGTCTTTGGTGTAAGACTTTCAATGTGGACATCCTTTCATCAAAATTCCAAATTGTTATTTTTATAATCTGTTAAAAAAATTCGGCTAGCTTTAATTTTACTGTTCTTGTTTTTATTTTTTCTTCAGTTTTATTGTAAACAAGGAAGAGGTTTAAAAATAAGATTATTCAAACAAAATCCCACCATCTAAAAGGCCATGACGTCTTCTTATAAAAGAAATTCAGTTTTTGAATTGTTTTCACTCTGGGTTAGCGAAAGTTTAATTTTTTTAGCTCGTCACTGGTTATAATATTTTTCGTCAATGTTCAAATGTCGCAATTTTAACGTTTTCGACGAATAAAGCACTATCCAATATTTCTCTATTAATTTTGCTTCAAAACAATTCTTTTTTTCCATTTTCCAAAAAAATTCATATTTTCACCAAAAACCTAAAA
>NW_013856478.1:0-351 GCF_000517525.1 Limulus polyphemus
TACTTGCAATGATTAGAATGTATCGTTCCATCAGTTGGGTAACAGTACTTACAATGATTAGAATGTATCGTTCCATCAGTTGGGTAACAGTACTTGCAATGATTAGAATGTACCGTTCCATCAGTTGGGTAACAGTACTTGTAAGGATTAGAATGTATTGTCCTATCAGTTGGGTAACAGTACTTGCAATGATTAGAATGTATCGTTCCATCAGTTGGGAAACAGTACTTGCAATGATTATAATGTATTGTCCTATCAGTTGGGTAACAGTACTTGCAATGATTAGAATGTACCGTTCCATCAGGTGGGTAACAGTACTTACAATGATTAGAATGTATTGTCCTGTCAGTT
>NW_013856479.1:0-351 GCF_000517525.1 Limulus polyphemus
CTTAAGGTGTTTAATATTCTATGTCAGATTATTGTAATTCTTTGTACAAACCAAGGACCCTAGTTATCTGGAGGTGTTTAATATTCGATGTCAGATTATTGAATTCTTTGTACAAACCAAGGACCCTAGTTATCTTGAGGTGTTTAATATTCGATGACAGATGATTGAATTCTTTGTACAAACCAAGGAACCTAGTTATCTTAAGGTGTTTAATATTCTATGTCAGATGATTGAATTCTTTGTACAAACCAAGGACCCTAGTTATTTTGAGGTGTTTACTATTCGATGGTGATAGATGTACATCAAACACCTTCTGAATGTTCAACAACACTCTATTTATGTGCATGGGTG
>NW_013856480.1:0-791 GCF_000517525.1 Limulus polyphemus
GAAAAACACCAATCAGAAGAATTTCAAGCCTGCAATAAGAAGCGTCATTTAGAGGTGCCTACAATGGCGCCAACCCCCAATCTCTGGGACCAAATAGTGGTCCCAGAGTTTGGGGGTTGGCGCCACTGTAGGCATCTCTAAATGACGCTTCTTATTGCAAAATAGCAGTTTTTGTTGGCATATCTATTCAGGCCAGATTAACACATATAATAAGCCATAAAATATGGTCTCCAGCTGAATTGGAAGAAGCACGAAGCTATACAATGGGTTTTCTATGCTGTGCCTACGTGGGTATCAAAACTCAATTTTTAGCGTTATAAGACTGAAGACTTTCCACTGAACCAGTGGAGGCGCTTGAGGAGGGTAAAATAAGGCTGACCTCTCGTGGATCAAAAATTCTAAGATATAGAAAGGTCAGTGCGTTTTGAGAACAATGTGTTCCAAAAACGGCTTTCATATGCTGCTTAGCGATAAAATTATAACCTAACCTTTATGCTGAAAGTATAAAGTGAAATATATAAACTACAAAATTGAAATATATGTATATATATATATATTTGTCGTTTTCTAATTTAGAGGCTTCGTTAATTAATGAGTTTTTTTTTGTTTTTATTATTTAAGTTTAAAATCGGAGGATAATTCAGAGGAAAGGTTATCTTTATAAACAGGCCACATCCTGTAAAGGAGCAACAAAAGTATATAGGTTCTACTTTTATGCTAAACGTCATCCCCCAAAAGTCTTGGAAAAGAAGTGGTTCCATATATATTATGTGGTTTTTCGTAAGATTGTC
>NW_013856481.1:0-351 GCF_000517525.1 Limulus polyphemus
AGTTTTATTTACTATAATTTTTAGGTTAAGTTTATCTTAACATTAATTTCACGAATTTTCACATTGGCTGATGAAACTTTCGGTATACGCAGTATAGCATATTACCCACTAGTCCATTTCAAGGTAAGAGTCTTTATTTGCTTTTTGTTTATGGTAAAGCCACCTTGTTGATCATATGGAGTGTAAACAGCTAGCAGTACCCATCGTCATCTCTTGGGTAATTCTGTTACCAACGAAAACTTAAATTTACAGTCCGTCACATTCTTATTGTTCCACCGCATGTTCGACGCCATTTTTCGTTTCCACGACCCACAGATTACTCGTCGAGCGCCTTAATCATGTCAGGCTTAG
>NW_013856482.1:0-351 GCF_000517525.1 Limulus polyphemus
GACACAAGATTTAACAATACTGTGTTCTGTCAATAAGAAGATACAGGATTTATCAATAATGTGTACTGTCAATAAGAGGACACAAGATTTAACGATACTGTGTACTATCATAACATGTCAAACATTTAATGATACTGTGTACTATCAATAACAAATCACAAGATTTAACGATACTGTGTACTGTCAGTAAAAAGACACAAGATTTAACAATACTGAGTCCTGTCAATAAGAAGATACAGGATTTATCAATACTGTGTACTGTCAATAAGAAGACACAAGATTTAACGATACTGTGTACTGTCAATAAGAAGAGACAAGATTTAACAATACTGTGTCCTTTCAATAAGAAGA
>NW_013856483.1:0-351 GCF_000517525.1 Limulus polyphemus
TTACATTCTTCTTCCGTCACGTTGTCACCCTCTTTTATATACCAGACTACCCTATATCTAGTAAATACGCCAAGGTTCGGGATAGTTCTAGAAAATAGGTGGCGCCACACCACTCACGTGACCTCGATGACGCAACAATATTAAATGTTATATCTATCATTTCTACAGTAGTTAACTTCACGCCGAACTTTTCCTTGCCTGTAACTTTACTTTCTCCAGCTATTGTCTCTCTTTGTCTGTCTTCGCTCGTCTCACACTATTTATATCTTTATCAATTAATCGTCTGACCTTCTAGAAAATCTCTATATTCTCGACGTCAATGTATTGCACGCGATGTTCGATAGCCTCAAC
>NW_013856484.1:0-364 GCF_000517525.1 Limulus polyphemus
TATATATATATATATATATTTGTAAAATGTTTAATCAGATGTTTTATTTACCATATATGTATATATCGTTGTAAGTGTTTAATCAGAAGTTTCTATTTACCATATATATATATATGTATATCGTTGAGAATGTTTCATCAGAAGTTTTAATTACCATATATATATAGTTGTAAATTTTTACTCACAAGTTTTTATTTACCATATATATATATATATCGATATGAATATGTTTAATCGCAAGTTTTTATTTACCATATATATATGTATATTGTTGTGAATGTTTAACCAGCAGTTTTTTTACCATATATATATATCGATGTGAATGTTTAATCAGAAGTTTTTATTTACCATATATATATATATA
>NW_013856485.1:0-350 GCF_000517525.1 Limulus polyphemus
CAGTTCGTGAACTCTACAACAATTATAAACATCATCAAACAGTACTTCATACTTCTAATCCCATATATAACAACGGTTCATGAACTCTACAACAATTATAAACATCATCAAACAGTACTTCATGCCTCTAATCCTATATATAACAACGGTTCATGAACTCTACAAGAATTATAAACATCATCAAACAGTACTTCATACTTCTAATCCCATATATAACAACAGTTCATGAACTCTACAATAATTATAAAAATCATCAAACAGTACTTCATACCTCTAATCCCATATATAACAACAGTTCATGAACTCTACAATAATTATAAACATCATCAAACAGTACTTCATACCTCTAA
>NW_013856486.1:0-351 GCF_000517525.1 Limulus polyphemus
CTTTAGCCTTACTTTGTACAACAACTCCACGAACACCTAGGTGTAACTCCAGTTACAGAATTTTTAACCCCTATACTAATCTTTGGCGTTATTTGGTACAACAACTCCACGAACACCTAGTTGTAACTCTAGTTATATAATTTATAACCACCATAATCATATTTAGCCTTACTTAGTACAACTACTACATGAACACCTAGGTGTAACTCTAGTTATAGAATTTATAACCACCATAATCATCTTTAGCCTTACTTGGTACAACTACTCCATGAACACCTAGATGTAACTCTAGTTATAGAATTTATAACCACCATAATCATCTTTAGCCTTACTTGGTACAACTACTCCATG
>NW_013856487.1:0-351 GCF_000517525.1 Limulus polyphemus
ACAAAGTGTACTAAAAGAAGTGACAAGAAACTGCAGACTAAGAACTAACACAAATGTACTAAAAGAAGTGACAAGAAACTGCAAACTAAGAGCTAACACAAAGTGCACTAAAAAAGGAGACAAGAAACAGTGGATCAGGAACTAACACAAAATGTACTAAAAAAAGTGGCAAGAAACTGTAGACTATGAACTAACACCAAGTGCACTAAAAGAAGTGGCAAGAAACTGCAGACAAAGAACTAACATAAAGTGCACTAAAAGAAGTGGCAAGAAACTGTAGACTGTGAACTAACACAAAATGTACTAAAAGAAGTGGTAAGAAACTGCAAACTAAGAACTAACACAAAGTGC
>NW_013856488.1:0-276 GCF_000517525.1 Limulus polyphemus
GTTCTATATTAAAACTTGTACAGTTTATTGTTTTATATATCTTACATATGTATGTTTGGTATACATTTTGTTCCATATTAAAACTTGTACAGTTTATTGTTTTATATATCTTACATATGTATGTTTGGTATACATTTTGTTCCATATTAAAACTTGTACAGTTTATTGTTTTATATATCTTACATATGTATGTTGTATACATTTTGTTCTATATTAAAACGTTGTACAGTTTATTGTTTTATAAATCTTACATGTGTATGTTGTATACATTTTGTT
>NW_013856489.1:0-812 GCF_000517525.1 Limulus polyphemus
GATACTGTGTACTTTCAATAAGAAGACACAAGATATAACAATACTGTGTACTGTCAATAAGAAGACACAAGATTTAACAATACTGTGTACTATCAATAAAAAGACACAAGATTTAACGATACTGTGTCTGTCAATAAGAAGACACAAGATTTAACGATACTGTGTACTGTCAATAAGAAGACAATAGATTTAACGATACTGTGTACTTAGTACACAGTATTGTTAAATCTTGTGTCTTCTTACTGAAAGTACACATTATTGTTAAATCTTCTGTTTTCTTACTGACAGTACACATTATCGTTAAATCTTGTGTGTTCTTATTGACAGTACACAGTATCGTTAAATCTTGTGTCTTCTTATTGACAGGACACATTATTGTTAAATCTTGTGTTTTCTTATTGACAGTACACAGTATCGTTAAATCTTGTGTTTTCTTATTGATAGTACACAGTATCGTTAAATCTTGTGTCTTCTTATTGACAGTACACAGTATCGTTAAATCTTGTGTCTTCTTATTGACAGGACAGAGTATCGTTAAATCTTGTGTCTTTTTATTGATTCAATAAGAAGACACACGATTTAGCAATACTGTGTACTGTCAATAAGAAAACACAAGATTTAACGATACTGTGTACTTTCAGTAAGAAGACACAAGATTTAACAATACTGTGTACTGTCAATAAGAAGACACAAGATTTAACAATACTGTGTACTATCAATAAGAAGACACACGATTTAGCAATACTGTGTACTATCAATAAAAAGACACAAGATTTAACGATACTGTGTACTGTCAATAAGAAGACACAAGA
>NW_013856490.1:0-349 GCF_000517525.1 Limulus polyphemus
AGTTGAAGCTTGAAGATGGTATTATTCTCTGGAGATGGGAAACTGTAGATGGGAAAGTTATACCGAGAAAGTTACAGGAAGTTGTGCTGCGTCAATCCCATGATAGTTTAAAAGGAGGGCATCTCGGAGTTAAAAAGACATTGAGTCACCTACGGCACAGATTTTGCTGGATAGGTATGAGACAAGATGTGGAAGAATGGTGCAAAACATGCAGTAAATGTTGTGATAAAAGGGGACCCAAGCATAAGGGACATGCTCCAATGAAGTTATATCAAGTTGGTGCACCAATGGAAAGATTAGCCGTTGACATTGCTGGTCCTCTGCCCCAAACTCGTGTTGGAAACAAGTA
>NW_013856491.1:0-350 GCF_000517525.1 Limulus polyphemus
ACGTTTGTTACTCTATTTCTCTGTCTATCTATACGTTTGTTACTCTATCTCTGTGTCTATCTATATATTTGTTACTCTATCTCTGTGTCTATCTATATATTTGTTACTCTATCTCTCTGTCTATCTATATATTTGTTACTCTGTCTCTGCCTATCTATATATTTGTTACTCTGTCTCTCTGTCTATCTATATATTTGTTACTCTATCTCCCTGTCTATCTATATATTTGTTACTCTATCGCTGTGTCTATCTATATATTTGTTACTCTATCTCTCTGTCTATCTATATATTTGTTACTCTATCTCTGCCTATCTATATATTTGTTACTCTGTCTCTCTGTCTATCTATAT
>NW_013856492.1:0-351 GCF_000517525.1 Limulus polyphemus
ATCTGGCAGTGTTGGTAAATGGGGTATGTGAAGTGCATTATTTGTAAGACGAAGGGACAGGATTTGGCAATGTTGGTAAATGGGGTATGTGAAGTGCATTATTTGTAAGACGAAGGCACAGGATCTGGCAGTGTTGGTAAATGGGGTATGTGAAATACATTATTTGTAAGACGAAGGGACAGTTGAGGTGTTATCCTCCATTATCTGATGTCATCCTTGGTTAATAACGACAAATAATCAGTAACAATGTTAACCTTGGTTAATAACAGCAAGTAATCAGTAACAATGTCAACCTTGGTTAATAACGACAAGTAATCAGTAACAATGTCAACCTTGGTTAATAACAGCAAG
>NW_013856493.1:0-352 GCF_000517525.1 Limulus polyphemus
CTTCAAAAAAGCACTGTTTTTCAAGTTTCAAAAAATTGACATTTTCACCGAAAATACCAAGGCTATAGCCTTCATGTTTTGCTAAAATTTTGAAAAAATTTATTTTTCTTCATATTTCAATACAAAGATGCCCTTGATGTGTACTATTCAGAATGGACATCCTTTCATCGAAATTCCCAATATTTATTCCATAATCGTATATCAAAATAGACGAGCTTCGATTTTTCTTTTTTTCCTTCAGGTATAATAAACAAAACTAGGGTTTTAAATATAAGATTATTCAACCGAAATCAACCACATCTAACAGATCATGACGTCTTATTACAAAATAAACCGAACCTTTTGGATTATC
>NW_013856494.1:0-351 GCF_000517525.1 Limulus polyphemus
TAGTTATTGATTAACAATACGAATGTTAAACAATGATATTATTGTTTTCATTTCAGTACCCGTAATGGTAAAGATATTTACGCCTCCACTTGTTTTTGCTACGGTGGGAATACCACTTCTAATACTTTTATTAGGGTAAGCATAATATTTATGTTGGCTGGATTTCTTTATTGTTAGGTACTAAGCTATCCAACGGGATCGAACTCCTAATTGTAACGTTACTAAACCTCAATTTTAAAGCTAATTGGTTATAGAAACACTTCAATCTATGTAACGTATATCATCACGATTTTGAAATTGAAAATTTGCAATGGTACTTGCGATTCGTATACTGAATAATTGTTTCTAACA
>NW_013856495.1:0-688 GCF_000517525.1 Limulus polyphemus
GATAGCACACAGTATCGTTAAATCTTGTGTCTTGTTATCGACAGTATACAGTATTTTTAAATCTTGTGTCTTCTTATTGATAGTACACAGTATCCTTAAATCTAGTGGCTTGTTAGTGATAGTACACAGTTTTGTTTTATCTTGTGTCTTTTTATTGATATTACACAGTATTGTTAAATCTTGTGTGTTGTTATTGATAATACACAGTATCGTTAAATCTAGTGGCTTGTTATTGATAGTACATAGTATCGTTAAATCTTATGGCTTGTTATTGATAGTACACAGTATCGTTAAATCTTGTGTCTTCTTATTGACAGTACACAGTATCGTTAAATCTTGTGTCTTCTTATTTGTACTATCATTAAGAAGACACAAGATTTAACGATACTGTGTACTATATATAACAAGACACAAGATTCAACAATAATGTGTACTTGCGATAAGAAGACAAAAGATTTAACAATACTGTGTACTATCAACAATACTATGTAATGTCAATAAGAAGACACAAAATTTAACAATACTGTGTACTATCAATAAGAAGACACGAGATTTAACAATACTGAAAATCTTGTGTCTTCT
The DNA here is from genome assembly GCF_000517525.1 of Limulus polyphemus. NCBI lineage: Eukaryota > Metazoa > Arthropoda > Merostomata > Xiphosura > Limulidae > Limulus > Limulus polyphemus. The sequence continues at coordinate 583 of NW_013856495.1, forward strand.
TATTGACATTACACAGTATTGTTAAATCTTGTGTATTGTTATTGATAATACACAGTATCGTTAAATCTTGTGTCTTCTTATTGATAGTACATAGTATTGTTAAATC
>NW_013856496.1:0-1979 GCF_000517525.1 Limulus polyphemus
ATTTAAACTGTTCAAAGTTACTACAGAAGAATTTGTCTAGTATAACGATTTAAACTGTTAAAAGTCACTCTAGAAGAATTTGACTAATATAACGATTTAAACTGTTAAAAAACAATTAGTCTAGTATAAATAGAAGAATTTGTTTAGTATAACGATTTAAACTGTTCAAAGTTACTATAGAGGAATTAGTTTAGTATAAAGATTTAAACTGTTCCAAGTTACTATAGAAGAATTTGTCTAGTATAAGGATTTAAACTGTTCCAAGTTACTATAGAAGAATTTGTCTAATATAACGATTTAAACTGTTCAAAGTCACTGTTGAAGAATTTGTTTAGTATAACGATTTAAACTGTTAAAAGTTACTATAGAAGAATTTGTTTAGTATAACGATTTAAATTGTACCAAATTACTATAGAAGAATTTGTCTAGTATAACCAGTTTAAATCTTAAAAGTCACTCTAGAACAATTAGTCTAGTATAACGTTCTAGAGTGACTTGGAACAGTTTAAATCCAAGTCACTCTAGAACAATTAGTCTAGTATAACGATTTAAACTGTCCAAAGTTACTTTAGAAGAATTTGTCTAATATAACGATTTTAACTGTTCAAAGTCACTCTAGAAGAATTTGTCTAGCAGTCACTCTAGAAGAATTTGACTAATATAACGATTTAAACTGTTCCAAGTTACTATAGAAGAATTTGTTTAGTATAACGATTTAAACTGTTAAAAGTCACTCTAGAAGAATTTGTCTAGTATAACGATTTAAACTGTTAAAAGTCACTCTAGAAGAATTTGTCTAACATAACGATTTAAACTGTTCTAAGTTACTATAGAAGAATTTGTTTAGTATAACGATTTAACTGTTAAATTCTTCTAGAGTGACTTTTAACAGTTTAAATCGTTATACTAAACAAATTCTTCTATAGTAACTTCGAACAGTTTAAATCGTTATACTAGACAAATTCTTCTAGAGTGACTTGGAACAGTTTAAATCGTTATACTAGACAAATTCTTCTATAGTAACTTGGAACAGTTTAAATCGTTATACTAGACAAATTGTTCTAGAGTGACTTGGAACAGTTTAAATCGTTATACTAGACAAATTGTTCTATAGTAACTTTGAACAGTTTAAATCGTTATACTAGAAAAATTCTTCTAGAGTGACTTTGAACAGTTTAAATCGTTATACTAGACAAATTCTTCTACAGTGACTTTGTTGAACAGTTTAAATCGTTATACTAGACGTCACTCAAGAACAATTTTTCTAGTATAACGATTTAAACTGTTCCAAGTTATTATAGAAGAATTTGTCTAGTATAACGATTTAAACTGTTCCAAGTCACTCTAGAAGAATTTGTTTGGTATAACGATTTAAACTGTTCAAAGTTACTATAGAAGAATTAGTCTAGAATAACGATTTAAACTGTTCCAAGTCACTATAGAATAATTAGTCTAGCATAACGATTTAAACTGTTAAAAGTCACTCTAAAACAATTAGTCTAGTATAACGATTTAAACTGTTCCAAGTCACTCTAGAACAATTAGTCTAGTATAACGATTTAAACTGTCCAAAGTTACTTTAGAAGAATTTTTCTAGTATAACGATTTAAACTGTTCAAAGTCACTCTAGAAGAATTTGACTAATATAACGATTTAAACTGTTCAAAGTCACTCTAGAAGAATTTGTCTAGTATAACGTAACTTGGAACAGTTTAAATTTCTTCTATAGTTTGTTTAGTATAACGATTTAACTGTTCAAAGTTACTATAGTAGAATTTGTCTAGTAACTTTGAACAGTTTAAATCGTTATACTACAGAAGAATTTGTCTAGTATAACGATTTAAACTGTTCAAAGTCACTCTAGAAGAATTTGTCTAGTATAACGATTTAAACTGTTCAAAGTCACTCTAGAAGAATTTGTCTAACATAACGATTTAAACCTGTTCCAAGTTACTATAGAAGAATTTGTCTGGTATAAC
>NW_013856497.1:0-281 GCF_000517525.1 Limulus polyphemus
AAATTCTGTAAATAGAGTTACACCTAGGTATTCGTGGAGTTGTTGAACCAAATAAAGCTAAAGATGTGTATGGTGGTTACAAATTCAGTAACTAGAGTTACATCTAGGTGTTTGTGGAGTAGTTGTACCAAATAACTCTACAGATGAGTATGGGGGTTATTAATTCGGTAACTAGAGTTACACCTATGTGTTCATGGAGTAGTTGTACCAAGTTAAAACTAAAGATGAGCGTGGTGGTTATAAATTCGGTAACTATAGTTACACCTAAGTGTTCCTGGAGT
>NW_013856498.1:0-351 GCF_000517525.1 Limulus polyphemus
TTCACCGGACCAGCAAGTAAAATTTGGTCATCATCCTAGGTCAAAATCCACTTTCATAATGTTCAGTTTAATGACCCAGTGAGTGTAAGCTTGGCTGTTATAAAAATGTTCTTTTTATCATCATATTTAAGGTATCAGGTAAAATTAAGAAATTTGTGGCTACATAACTGTGCCTGATTTCTTAAAAAAAAGCAACAAAAAAGGTTTAATATGGAAAGGTTGGTGTTGTACACATTAAATGTTAATCAAGCACGAAGATAAAAGTTTCTGTTTTCTCCAACAGTGTTATGGTATGTTTTCAATAAGTTTGTGGCTCCAGTGGAAAGTAATTGAATTTTTACCTGTTTACAG
>NW_013856499.1:0-351 GCF_000517525.1 Limulus polyphemus
CACACTATCGTTGAATATTGTGTCTTCTTATTGACAGTACACCGTATTGTTAAATCTTGTGTCTTCTTATTGACAGTACACAGAATCGTCAAATCTTGTGTTTTCTTATTGACAGTACACAGTATCGTTAAATATTTTGTGTTCTTATTGACAGTACACAGTATCGTTAAATCTTGTGCCTTCTTATTGACAGTACACAGTATCGTTAAATCTTGTGTCTTCTTATTGACAGGACACATTATTGTTAAATCTTGTGTTTTCTTACTGACAGTATACATTATCGTTAAATCTTGTGTCTTCTTACTGACAGTACACAGTATTTATAAATCTTGTGTCTTCTTATTGACAGTA
>NW_013856500.1:0-705 GCF_000517525.1 Limulus polyphemus
ACTTTATGTACAATTCATCAAGAGTAGAGGACAGTTCGTTCCTTAGTAAACACCTACACTTTATGTACATATTCCTCAAGGGTAGAGGACATTCGTTCCTTAGAAACACCTATACTTTATGTACATATTCGTCAAGAGTAGAGGACAGTTCGTTTCTTAGTAACACCTATACTTTATTTACCCATTCATCAAGAGTAGAGGACAGTTCGTTCCTTAGAAACACCTACACTTTATGTACATATTCTTCAAGAGTAGAGGACAGTTCGTTTCTTAGTAACACCTATACTTTATGAACATATTCCTCAAGAGTAGAGGACAGTTCGTTTCTTAGTAACACCTATACTTTATGAACATATTCCTCAAGAGTAGAGGACAGTTCGTTTCTTAGTAACACCTATACTTTATGTACACATTCCTCAAGAGTAGAGGACAGTTCGTTCCTTAGAAACACCTATACTTTATGTACACATTCCTCAAGTGTAGAGGACAGTTCGTTCCTTAGAAACACCTATACTTTATGTACACATTCCTCAAGAGTAGAGGACAGTTCGTTCCTTAGAAACACCTATACTTTATGAACATATTCATCAAGAGTAGAGGACAGTTCGTTTCTTAGAAACACATATACTATATGAACACATTCCTCAAGAGTAGAGGACAGTTCGTTTCTTAGAAACACCTATACTTTATGAACACATTCATCAA
>NW_013856501.1:0-351 GCF_000517525.1 Limulus polyphemus
ACTTTAAACAAGTTCATGTTCTTGGGGTTTATAATAAGGTAATAATATAACAAGTCTTTAAACAAGTTCATATTATTGGGGTTTAATATAAGGTAATAATATAACAAGTCTTTAAACAAGTTCATATTCTTGCGGTTTATAACTAGGTAATAATATAACAAATATTTAAACAATTTCATATTCTTAAGGTTTATAATAAGGTAATAATAAAACAAGTCTTTAAACCAGTTCATTTTCTTAGAGTTTACAATGAAGAAATAATATAACAAGTCCTTAAACAAGTTCATATTATTAGGGTTTATAATGAAGTAATGATATAACAAGTCTTTAAACAAGTTCACATTCTTAGGG
>NW_013856502.1:0-351 GCF_000517525.1 Limulus polyphemus
GTTTATCATTTAACAGTTTTACATGCTAAGAAGTATATCAACTAACAGTTTTACATGCTAGGAAGTATATCAACTAACAGTTTTACATGCTAGGAAGTTTATCATTTAACAGTTTACATGCTAAGAAGTATATCAACTAACAGTTTTACGTGCTAGGAAGTATATCAACTAACAGTTTTATGTGCTAGGAAGTATATCACCTAACAGTTTTACATGCTAAGAAGTATATCACCTAACAGTTTTACATGCTAGGAAGTATATCAACTAACAGTTTTATGTGCTAGGAAGTGTATCAACTAACAGTTTTACATGCTAGGAAGTATATCACCTAACAGTTTTATGTGCTAGAAA
>NW_013856503.1:0-350 GCF_000517525.1 Limulus polyphemus
CACTGTTTATAAAGCTAGTGTCAAGTTACGCACTGTTTATAAAGCTAGTGTCAAGTTACGAACTGTTTATAAAACTGGTGTCAAGTTACGCACCGTTTATAAAGCTAGTGTCAAGTTACGTACTGTTTATAAAGCTAGTGTCAAGTTACTCATTGTTAACATTGTTAGTGTCAAGTTACGTACTGTTTATTAAGCTAGTGTTAAGTTACTCATTGTTAACATTGTTAGTGTCAAGTTACGTACTGTTTATAAAGCCAGTGTCAAGTTACGTACTGCTTATAAAGCTAGTGTCAAGTTACTCATTGTTAACATTGTTAGTGTCAAGTTACGTACTGTTTATTAAGCTAGTG
>NW_013856504.1:0-350 GCF_000517525.1 Limulus polyphemus
TTACGGTTCAGCTTTATCGTCATTGTTACTTTCTGTGTACAGTTGAGTAAGTTTAACACAGCCTGTTATCTTACGGTTCAGCTTTATCGTCATTGTTACTTTCTGTGTACAGTTGAGTAAGTTTAACACAGCCTGTTATTTTACGGTTCAACTTTATCGTCATTGTTACTTTCTGTGTACAGTTAAGTAAGTTTAACACAGCCTGTTATCTTACTGTTCAGCTTTATCGTCATTGTTACTTTCTGTGTACAGTTGAGTAAGTTTAAAACAGCCTGTTATTTTACGGTTCAGCTTTATCGTCATTGTTACTTTCTGTGTACAGTTGAGTAAGTTTAACACAACCTATTATT
>NW_013856505.1:0-213 GCF_000517525.1 Limulus polyphemus
AAACTTCACCTATTAAGCTCATCCAGAGTAAACACAATCCCAAATAGAACTTTTCGCGTCAGAAGCTAAAAACGAAAAAGTATTATGAATGTTATAGTGTCTCAGTTTCTATTTTTCTGCCAAAATAAACACTATCCGATATTTTTCTATTAATTTTGCTTCAAAAAAGCGCCATTTTCCGTGTTTCAAAAAATTGATATTTTCGACAAAAAT
>NW_013856506.1:0-350 GCF_000517525.1 Limulus polyphemus
CCTTTATAATTTACCAATAGCTATACTACTTTTATAATTTACCAATAACTGTACTACCTTTATAATTTACCAATAACTGTACTATCTTTATAATTTACCAATAACTGTATCATCTTTATAATTTACCAATAACTATACTATCTTTATAATTTACCAATAACTGTATCATCTTTATAAATTACCAATAACTATACTACTTTTATAATTTACCAATAACTGTACTACCTTTATAATTTACCAATAGCTGTACTACCTTTATAATTTACCAATAACTGTATCATCTTTATAAATTACCAATAACTGTACTATCTTTATAATTTACCAATAACTATACTACCTTTATAATTTAC
>NW_013856507.1:0-379 GCF_000517525.1 Limulus polyphemus
ACCAGGTACATCTGTTAGTATGATATAGTACTACACCAGGTACATCTGTTAGTATGATGTAGTACTACACCAGGTACATCCAGTTAGTATGATGTTGTACTACACCAGGTACATCTGTTAGTATGATATAGTACTACACCAGGTACATCCAGTTAGTATGATGTTGTACTACACCAGGTACATCTGTTAGTATGATGTTGTACTACACCAGGTACATCTGTTAGTATGATATAGTACTACACCAGGTACATCTGTTAGTATGATATAGTACTACACCAGGTACATCTGTTAGTATGATATAGTACTACACCAGGTACATCTGTTAGTATGATGTTGTACTACACCAGGTACATCTGTTAGTATGATGTGTACTACACCA
>NW_013856508.1:0-351 GCF_000517525.1 Limulus polyphemus
CCGTAGTCAAGTGACGCTGGTAACACGTCATGATATTCTAGAAGATTCACGAAGAAACGAGATGTACGCTTTTTGTATATATAAGACCGGTAAGAAGTGACGGCAACAAGGGAATTGAATTGCAGACAGAGATAGAGACGGACAATTGAGTTAAGCGCGTGAATCGTTTGTTGTGAATTATAGCGTTTGTTTAAGTTATGGCGTGACTGTGGAAATTAAGTGCATTGCAAAGTTGTATTAAGAAAGAATAAACTAGTTTTATTTAAGAAAGGACTTGTATCGCTACAGTTTCTTCGGAAAGAATTTTTACGGAAAATTAACAAACGAACACAGAGGCGTAACAATACTAAG
>NW_013856509.1:0-652 GCF_000517525.1 Limulus polyphemus
AGACCAACATTTAGTTAATAGTAGTTATTAGACAAAAAAGTAGTTAATAATACTTATTACACCAACATTTAGTTAATAGTAGTTATTTGACCAACATTTATTTAATAATAGTTATTAGACCAACATGTAGTTAATAAAAGTTATTAAAACAACAATTAGTTAATAGTAGTTATTAGACCAACATATATTTAATAAAGTTATTAGACCAACATTTAGTTAGTAGTAGTTATTAGACCAACATTTAGTTAATAGTAGTTATTAGACCAACATGTAGTTAATAGTAGTTATTAGACCAACTTTTTTTTAATAATATTTATTAGACAAACATTTAGTTAATAATAGTTATTAGACCTATTAACTACATGTTGTCTAATAACTAAAAATGTTTGCTAATAACTACTATTAACTACATGTTGGTCTAATACTTACTATTAACTACACGCTTGTCTAATAACTACTATTAACAAAAATGTTGGTCTAATAACTATTATTAACGAAATGTTGGTCTAATAACTACTATTAGCCAAAATGTTGGTCTAATAACTATTATTAACGAAATTTTGGTCTAATAACTACTATTAACCTATTATTAACTACATGTTGGTGTTAACTTGACCAACATGTAGTTAATAATAAATATTAAACCAACATG
>NW_013856510.1:0-350 GCF_000517525.1 Limulus polyphemus
AACCTTCAATAACTCCCTTAAAACGCATCGTACGAAGGTGAAACTTCGCATGATACTGTGGAACGAACTAGTGAATATACGTAGCAAAAGGTTAAGATCCATCAATTTAGAACCCTCTGATAGCAAGAAATCTATAACAGAGCAATATCAAAAAGCTTCACTGCAGTACACATTCTCTTTCAGAAAGCCAATAAAGTAGTAACAAAATGGACCAATAAAGTCGCAAGAATGATAACATGAAGCTAGAGTTTTGCATGTAAATACGCATGTACGAACGAACGTTCATAAAAAAATTCGAGAAGATTAGTCCAGATGGAACGAAGTACTGGTAGAAAACGCAAAACCTTCCA
>NW_013856511.1:0-1077 GCF_000517525.1 Limulus polyphemus
ACTCATGACGCACTCTCTCCATCTATACACCAATAACAAGCAGGTGGACTCGTGACGTACTCTCGCTATCTATACACCAATAACAAGCAGGTGGGACTCATGACGCACTCTCTCCATCTATACACCAATAACAAGCAGGTGAGACTCATGACGTACTCTCTCCATCTATACAACAATAACAAGCAGGTGAGACTCGTGACGTACTCTCTCATTCTATACACCAATAACAAGCAGGTGGGACTCATGACTGACGCACTCTCTTTATCTATACACCAATAACAAGCAGGTGGGACTCCTGACGCACTCTCTTTATCTATACACCAATAACAAGCAGGTGAGACTCATGACGTACTCTCTCCATCTATACATCAATAACAAGCAGGTGAGACTCATGACGTACTCTCTCCATCTATAAATCAATAACAAGCAGGTGGGACTCATGACGTACTCTCTCCATCTATACACCAATAACAAGCAGGTGAGACTCATGACGTACTCTCTTTTGAGTCTCACCTGCTTGTTATTGGTGTATAGATAAAGAGAGTACGTCATGAGTCTCACCTGCTTGTTATTGGTGTATAGATGGAGAGAGTACGTCATGAGTCTCATCTGCTTGTTATTGATTTATAGATGGAGAGAGTACATCATGAGTCTCACCTGCTAGTTAATGGTGTATAGAATGAGAGAATGCGTCATGAGTTTCACCTGCTTGTTATTGGTGTATAGATTGACGTACTCTCTCCATCTATACACCAATAACAAACAGGTGAGACTTATGATGTACTCTCTCCATCTATACACCAATAACAAGCAGGTGGGACTCCTGACGTACTCTCTCCATCTGTACACCAATAACAAGCAGGTGGAACTCATGACGTACTCTCTCCATCTATACACCAATAACAAGCAGGTGGGACTCATGACGCACTTTCGCTATCTATACAACAATAACAAGCAGGTGGAACTCATGACGTACTCTCTCCATCTATACACCAATAACAAGCAGGTGAGACTCATGACGCACTCTCTCCATCTATACACCAATAACAAGCAGGTGAGACTCATGACGCACTCTCT
>NW_013856512.1:0-351 GCF_000517525.1 Limulus polyphemus
AAACCATCATCATTCTCAGGCGGTTCACTCTCTGGCTTTATTTTTTCAAATCATGTATGCATTTTTTCATGTCTGATGTTTATAAATTTGGGGTACCTGAATTTATAATCTTAATATGGCCTGATAGTAAGGGCACTCGACTAACAATCTGCGGATAGTAGATTCGGTTCCCGTGACCGAAGATCCTCACCCTTTCAGCCGTGAAGACGTTTCTATGGAACGGTCAATCTGTTCGCTGCTAAAAAAGTAGCCCAAGAGTCTGCAGTGAATGGTGTTAACTAGTTGCCTTTCCTCTTATTTATCACTTCAGAATTAAGGACAGTTAACGTAAATTGCCCTCGAGTAGCTTTG
>NW_013856513.1:0-348 GCF_000517525.1 Limulus polyphemus
CGTCTATAAAAGTATACTTTACTTACCACTTCATTCACTGAAGGGTCTATAAAAGTATACTTTACTTACCACTCCATTCATTGAAGAGTCTATAAAAGTATACTTTACTTACCACTCTATTCACTGAAGCGTCTATAAAAGTATACTTTACTTACTACTCCATTCATTGAAGAGTCTATAAAAGTATACTTTACTTACCACTCCATTCACTGAAGACTCTATAAAAGTATACTTTTCTTACCACTCCATTCACTGAAGCGTCTATAAAAGTATACTTTACTTACCACTCCATTCATTGAAGAGTCTATAAAAGTATACTTTACTTACCACTCCATTCACTGAAGAGTC
>NW_013856514.1:0-368 GCF_000517525.1 Limulus polyphemus
GTCTTGATTTTATTACCAAGTTTGTTCTAGGTATTTTGGCAGCTGTCTTGATTTTATTACCAAGTTTGTTCTAGTTATTTTGGCAGCAGTTTTGATATCATTACCAAGTTTGTTCTAGATATTTTGGCAGCAGTCTTGATTTTATTACCAAGTTTGTTCTAGTTATTTTGGCAGCAGTCTTGATTTTACCAAGTTTGTTTTAGTTATTTTGGCAGCTGTCTTGATTTTATTACAGTTTGTTCTAGTTATTTTAGCAACAGTCTTGATTTCGTTACCAAGTTTGTTCTAGGTATTTTGGCAGCAATCTTGATTTCGTTACCAAGTCAGTACTTGGTATTTTATCATCAGTTTGATTTTGCTACCAAGTC
>NW_013856515.1:0-349 GCF_000517525.1 Limulus polyphemus
TCTTAACGTTACTTATTTCTGTATGAAGACAACTTTGGTTTATTTTTATATACATTGTTTATTAGTACTTATCTGATTTCATTTCCATTGTAAACTTTGTTTTAGCAGCTTAACGTTACTTATTTCTGTATGAAGACAACTTTGGTATATTTTATATACATTGTTATTAGTACTTATCTGGTTTCACTTCCATTGTAAACTTTGTTTTAGCAGCTTGACGTTACTTATTTCTGTATGAAGACAACTTTGGTATATTTTTATATACATTGTTTATTAGTACTTATCAGGTTTCATTTCCATTGTGAGCTTTGTTTTAGCAGCTTAACGTTACTTATTTCTGTATGAAGAC
>NW_013856516.1:0-401 GCF_000517525.1 Limulus polyphemus
CACCCCTTTATTTACCTATGTTCCATTACTTCTTTGTAACATTTTGTTTCCACCCCTTTATATAACTATGTTCCATTACTTCTTTGTAACATTTTGTTTCCACCCCTTTATTTAACCATGTTACATTAGTTCTTTGTAACATTTTGTTTCCACCCCTTTATTTAACTATGTTCCATTACTTCTTTGTAACATTTTGTTTCCACCCCTTTATTTAACTATGTTCCATTACTTCTTTGTAACATTTTGTTTCCACCCCTTTATTTACCTATGTTCCATTACTTCTTTGTAACATTTTGTTTCCACCCCTTTATTTAACCATGTACCATTACTTCTTTGTAACATTTTGTTTCCACCCCTTTATTTAACCATGTTCCATTACTTCTTTGTAACATTTGTTTCCA
>NW_013856517.1:0-396 GCF_000517525.1 Limulus polyphemus
TTGAAGACCATTGCATATTAGGATTGGACTATCTACTACCGAGGAAGTGTGTAGTTAACTTCGATAAAACGACGATTGGAAACAACAAAGGCCAGACTCCAGTAAATGTTGCTACATCCGTTGATCTGCATGTCACATCACTTAAATCAACTACAATACCCCCTATGTCCGAGAAGATAATTTGGGGAAGGATAAAAGAATATCCCCATGGAAGCCCAATGCTTGTAGAAGCAGTGGAAGACCCATCCAGACCAGCGGATTTGAAGATTGGAAGGTCACTTGTAGCAGGTCGTCAAGTAGTACCTATAACAGTGGCCAATTTCTCTGAATATGAGCAGACACTTAAGGAACACCCAACAATGCCCCTTGTGCCAGGAGGTAGAGCCAGTCAATGTT
>NW_013856518.1:0-347 GCF_000517525.1 Limulus polyphemus
TATTGTGTCTTCTTATTGACAGTACACAGTATCGTTATATCTTGTGTACTTCTTATTGACAGTACACAGTATCGTTAAATCTTGTGTCTTCTTATTGACAGTACACAGTATCGTTAAATCTTGTGTCTTCTTATTGACAGTACACAGTATCGTTAAATCTTGTGTCTTCTTATTGACAGTACCCAGTAACGTTATATATTGTGTCTTCTTATTGACAGTACACACTATCGTTAAATCTTGTGGCTTGTTAGTGATAGTACACAGTATTATTAAATCTTGTGTCTTCTTATCGACAGTACACAGTATTGTTAAATCTTTACTTCTTATTGACAGTACACACTATCGTT
>NW_013856519.1:0-362 GCF_000517525.1 Limulus polyphemus
TAATTATGACAAAAATAAGGAAGTATGATATTCAAGGTCATAGATATAGATATCACACGAGAACCTCATATACTAGAAGTTTCTATTAGAACTGATGATGTTTTGTTTTACAGTGTAACAAGATGGAGATACTTATGCAGTACTATAACTTAACTAAAGACAGCTCTCAACTTGAGCAGAACAATTCGCGAGGTTTATCAACAACAAAAAAAGAACTAAAAGCTCGCCTTCTGTGTGAAACTCTTACGGGATCTTCGTAAGATGAGCATCGCTTTTTATCATATGGTAAATGGTGCAACCTTGCGTAATTTATAAACGTTCAGAAAACTGGACCTCAGGAGTGTGATTCGTTTGAGAAGGTA
>NW_013856520.1:0-350 GCF_000517525.1 Limulus polyphemus
TATAATAAACAAAGAAAAGCTTTAAGATTAACATCATTCAAACAAAATTCCAAGATATAAAAGGCCATGACGTCTTTTTATCAAATAAACTCCACCTTTTGGATTGTTTTTATATGTGTTTGCGAAAGTTAATTTTTTTAGCATTTAAAGTGATATAATGTTTTTCGTCAATGTTATAATGTCTCAATTTTCAGTTTTACAACGAAATAAGCACTATCGGATTTTTTTCCATTAATTTTTCGTTAAAAAACAATTTTTTCCATTTTCCAAAAAAACTCATATTTTCACCAAAAACCAAAGGCTATAGGCCATGTTTTTTGCCAAATTTTGAAAAAAATTGTTTTTCTTCA
>NW_013856521.1:0-482 GCF_000517525.1 Limulus polyphemus
ACCTGACATGTTGTCTTTATGTATCCATGTCCATGCCTGACATGTTGTCTTTATGTATCCATGTCCATACCTGACATGTTGTCTTTATGTATCCATGTCCATGCTTGACATGTTGTCTTTATGTATCCATCCCATGGCCATGCCTGATATGTTGTCTTTATGTATCCATGACCATGCCTGACATGTTGTCTTTATGTATCCATGTCCATGCCTGACATGTTGTCTTCTCAGTATTTTTATATCTTAGAGAAATACGAATTGTGTAGTCTTCTGTTGTCTTAGTGAAATACGAATTGTGTAGTTCTTCTGTTGTCTTAGTGAAATAAGAATTATGCAGTTTTCTGTTGTCTTAGTGAAATACGAATTGTGTTGTTTTTCTGTTGTCTTAGTGAAATTCGAATTGTGTTGTTCTTCTGTTGTCTTAGTGAAATACAAATTGTGTAGTTCTTCTGTTGTCTTAACGAAATACGAATTGTGTAGTT
>NW_013856522.1:0-1044 GCF_000517525.1 Limulus polyphemus
CAGTTTATGGTATGTTTTATCTCTAGTACAGTTTACAAACAATTTATGATATGTTTTATCTCTAGTACAGTTTACAAACAGTTTATGGTATATTCTATCTCTAGTACAGTTTACAAACAGTTTATGGTAAGTTTTATCTCTAATACAGTTTACAAACAGTTTATGGTATGTTTTATCTGTAGAGATAAAACATACCATAAACTGTTTGTAAACTGTAAACTGTTTGTAAACTGTACTAGTTATGGTATGTTTTATCTCTAATACAGTTTATGGTATGTTTTATCACTAGTACAGTTTACAAACAGTTTACGGTATGTTTTATCTGTAGTACAGTTTACAAACAGTTTATGATATGTTTTATCTCTAATACAGTTTACAAACAGTTTATGGTATGTTTTATCTCTAGTACAGTTTACAAACATATTATGGTATGTTTTATCTGTAGTACAGTTTACAAACAGTTTATGGTATGTTTTATCTGTAGTACAGTTTACAAACAGTTTATGGTATGTTTTATCTCTAATACAGTTTACAAACAGTTTATGGTATGTTTTATCTCTAATACAGTTTATGGTATGTTTTATCTGTAGTACAGTTTACAAACAGTTTGTAAACTGTACTACAGATAAAACATACCATAAATGTTTGTAAACTGTACTAGAGATAGAATATACCATAAACTGTTTGTAAACTGTACTAGAGATAAAACATATCATAAATTGTTTGTAAACTGTACTAGAGATAAAACATACCATAAACTGTTTGTAAACTGTATTAGAGATAAAACATACCATAAACTGTTTGTAAACTGTATTAGAGATAAAACATACCATAAACTGTTTGTAAACTGAACTAGAGATAAAACATATCATAAACTGGGTTTATGGTATGTTTTATCTCTAGTACAGTTTACAAACAGTTTATGGTAAGTTTTATCTCTAATACAGTTTACAAACAGTTTATGGTATGTTTTATCTCTAGTACAGTTTACAAACAGTTTATGGTATGTTTTATCTCTAGTACAATTTACAAACAGTTTATGGT
>NW_013856523.1:0-351 GCF_000517525.1 Limulus polyphemus
TAAACCTGCCGTGGCAGACTTATATAGATGCGTCGAAAGACAGTTCCTCAGCTAAACCTGCCGTGGCAGACTTATATAGATGCGTCGATAGACTGTTCCTCAGGTAAACCTGCCATGGCAGACTTATATAGATGCGTTGATAGACAGTTTCTCATCTAAACCTGCCATGGCAGACTTATATAGATGCGTCGATAGACAGTTCCTCAGCTAAACCTGCCATGGCAGACTTATATAGATGCGTCGATAGACAGTTTCCCAGCTAAAACTACCATGGCATACTTATATAGGTGCGTCGATAGACAGTTTCTCAGCTAAAACTGCCATGGCAGACTTATATAGATGCGTCGATAG
>NW_013856524.1:0-349 GCF_000517525.1 Limulus polyphemus
AAATGGAACGATGTATTGGTACAAAAAGCAAAACGTTCCATAACTCCTTTAAAACAAACAGTAGGAAGGTAAAACTCTGCATATTACTACGCAACATTGATGTGTACCTACATACCAAATTTGGTGAAGATTCAACAATTTAGGACCCTCTAGTAAAAGGAAACCGAAAAAAAATCAGTAACCAAAAGCTTCACTGCAGTACACATACGCTTTCAGAAAAGCCAATAAAAGATTAACATAAAACGACCACAAAAGTCGCAAAAATGATAATAGAAGGCTAGAATTTTGTATGTAAATTTTGCAACGAACGTCCATGAAAAAATTTCGAGAAGATCCATCCAAATGGAAC
>NW_013856525.1:0-349 GCF_000517525.1 Limulus polyphemus
AATAAGAAGCCACAAGATTTTACGATACTGTGTACATTCAATAAGAAGACACAAGATTTAACGATACTGTACTGTCAATAAGAAGACAGAAGATTTAACGAAACTGTGTACTGTCAATAAGAAGAAACAATATTCAACGATAAAGTGTACTGTCAGTAAGACAACACAAGGTGTAACAATAATGTGTCCTGTCAATAAGAAGACACAAGATTTTACGATACTGTGTACATTCAATAAGAAGACACAAGATTTAACGATACTGTGTACTGTCAATAAGAAGACAGAAGTATTTAACGATACTGTGTACTGTCAATAAGAAGACACAAGTATTTAACGATACTGTGTACTT
>NW_013856526.1:0-351 GCF_000517525.1 Limulus polyphemus
GTTTGGTTTTGGCTAATGGTTAGATGAACTATGTTTGGTATTGCCTGATGGTTAGATGAACAATGTTTGGTATTGGCTAAGCGTTAGATGATTAATGGTAGATATTGGCTAAAGGTTCAATAAACAATGTTTGGTATTGACTAATGATTAGACATCGTTAAATCCTGTGTCTTCTTATTGACAGTACACAGTATCGTTAAATCTTGTGTCTTCTTATTGACAGTACACAGTATCGTTAAATCTTGTGTCTTCTTATTGTAGAGTACACAGTATCGTTAAATCTTGTGTCTTCTTATTGACAGTACACAGTATCGTTAAATCTTGTGTCTCCTAATTTACAGTACACAGTAT
>NW_013856527.1:0-556 GCF_000517525.1 Limulus polyphemus
GGTGTTCATGGAGTAGTTGTAACAAGTAAGGCTAAAGATGAGTATGGTGGTTATAAATTCTGTAACTAGAGTTACACCTAGGTTTTCGTGGAGTTGTTGTACCAAATAATGCTAAAGACGAGTATGGTGGTTAAAAATTCGGTAACTAGAGTTACAACTAGGTATTCCATGAGTTGTTGTACCAAATAACGCTAAAGAGAGTATGGTGGTTATATATTTGGTAACTAGAGATACACCTAGGTATTTATGGAGTAGTTGTACCAAGTAAGGCTAAAGATGAGTGTGGTGGTTATAAATTGTGTAACTAGAGTTACACCTAGGTGTTCGTGGAGTTGTTGTACCAAATAACCCGATGAGTATGGTGGTTACAAATTCAGTAAATAGAGTTACACATAGGTGTTCGTGGAGTTGTTGTACCAAATAACGCTAAAGATGAGTATGGTGGTTATAAATTCGGTAACTATAGTACACCTAGGTGTTCATGGAGTCCTAGGTGTAACTCTATTTACCGAATTTATAACCACCATACTCATCTTTAGCTTTACTTGGCAAAACG
>NW_013856528.1:0-351 GCF_000517525.1 Limulus polyphemus
TCTTCTAACTTCTAATTGACAGTACACAGTATTGTTAAATCCTGTTTCTACTTATTGACAGTACACAGTATCGTTAAATCTTGTGTCTTCTTATTGACAGTACACAGTATCGTTAATTCTTGTGTCTTCTTATTGACAGTACACAGTATCGTTAAATCTTGTGTCTTCTTATTAACAGTACACAGTATCGTTAAATCTTGTGTCTTCTTATTGACAGTACACAGTATCGTTAAATCTTGTGTCTTTTTATAGATAGTACACAGTATCGTTAAATCTTGTGTATTCTTATATACAGTACACAGTATCGTTAAATCTTGTGTCTTCTTATTGAAAGTACAGTATCGTTAAATT
>NW_013856529.1:0-351 GCF_000517525.1 Limulus polyphemus
TAATTATTGTTGCTAATTCTCTGTTACTTTCATTGTTAGTGTTTGTACTTTGTCTGTTGGGCTCGTTTGTTGGTTGCTGGTGTACTTCTCTGGTTTGTGGTTGTGTTTGTTCATTTTGAGTTTCTTGCTGTGTTACCACCGAGTATGTTCTTCTTTGTGTTGTAGTAGTTATGTTGGAAGTAGTGAAGTCTTTTATTGGGTAGGTGTGATTTGTTTTTAGATTTTGTTCTGTTGATGTGATGATTATATTGTTTCTGATATTGCGGTGCACATGTCTCTTTCTGCATTTTATCGGTATTTAGGTCTTTAAGACCTGGGAGGGTCAGGTTAAAAGACCTTTTTTTCCCTCCT
>NW_013856530.1:0-351 GCF_000517525.1 Limulus polyphemus
TAATAAGCAATAGAACAGACACACATGTATAACCATTATAATAAGTAAATGAATAGACACGCATGTATAACCATTATAATAAGCAACAAAACAGACACTCGTGTATAACCATTATAATAAGCATCAGAACAGACACTCGTGTATAACCATTATAATAAGCAACAAAACAGACACTCGTGTATAACCATTATAATAAGCATCAGAACAGACACTCGTGTATAACCATTATAATAAGCATCAGAACAGACACACGTGTATAACCATTATAATAAGCAATAGAACAGACACACATGTATAACCATTATAATAAGCATCAGAACAGACACACGTGTATAACCACTATAATAAGCA
>NW_013856531.1:0-363 GCF_000517525.1 Limulus polyphemus
GTTGAATAGAGCACTTGTTTATTCTGAGAATGGCTCTTGAATAGAGCAGTTCTTTATTCTGAAAATGACTCTTTAATAGAGCAGTTCTTTATTCTGAGAATAACTCTTGAATAGAGCAGTTCTTTATTCTGAGAATGACTCTTGAATAGAGCACTTGTTTATTCTGAAAATGACTCTTTAATAAAGCAGTTCTTTATTCTGAGAATGATTCTTGAATAGAGCAGTTCTTTATTCTGAGAACGACTCTTTAATAGAGCAGTCCTTTATTCTGAAAATGACTCTTTAATAGAACAGGTTATTATTCTGAGAATGACTGTTGAATAGAGCAGTTATTTATTCTGAGAATGACTCTTGTATAGAGCA
>NW_013856532.1:0-349 GCF_000517525.1 Limulus polyphemus
TTGTACTCTGGCTTATCGAAAGTTTAATTTTTTTTTTAGCTTTTCACGAGACATAATATATATCCTTAATGCTATAATGTCTCAATTTTTAGTTTTCCGACGAAATAAGCACTATCCGATATTTTTCTATTAATTTTGCGTCAAAAAAGCAAATTTTTACATTTTCCAAAAAAAAATCATATTTTCAACAAAAAGCCAAGGCTATAGCCGATGTTTTTTGACCACATTTTGAAAAAAATTAATTTTCCTCCTATTTCAATACAAAGATGCCCTTTACGTAAAACTTTCAAAATGGATATCCTTTCATCAATATTCCTAATAGTTTTTTATAATGTGTTATCAAGATTTT
>NW_013856533.1:0-366 GCF_000517525.1 Limulus polyphemus
AGTGGAAAAGATACCACATTATGTAAGAAAAGAAACTAAAATGAACTCTGATTTGGTTAATCAAAGACATCAAATACTACATGGCATTTCAAAGAACCGTCCTCTAGCGCATAACACTATTATTAGAGACAACAAAGACAAAGAGATTAAAATATTTGAAAACACCGAAAAATGCTATTTCGAACAAAATTCAGCCCAAAGTGTACTTTTCTCTAGTTGTTTTGTTTTTCTTCTTATTCCCGTATTTCTAAATTATTTTTATCTAATACGTTAAATTTTTTACGTTTTGAATAAAACTAACATTCAAAAAAGTGATAGTATTCGGCATTCCCGTGCTGGAAGGATGCTGCATTCAATAATGGGTTG
>NW_013856534.1:0-350 GCF_000517525.1 Limulus polyphemus
TACGTAATGATGCAGTAGGATGTAACACTGATACGTAATGATGTAGTAGGATGTAACACTGACACGTAATGATGTAGTAAGATATAACTGACATGTAATGATGTAGTAGGATGTAACGCCAACACGTAATGATGTAGTAGAATGTAACACTGAGATATAATGATGTAGTTGGATGTAACTGACATGTAATGATGTAGTATGATGTAACGCCAACACGTAATGATGTAGTAGAATGTAAAACTGAGATATAATGATGTAGTAAGATGTAACTGACATGTAATGATGTAGTTGGATGTAACACTGATACGTAATGATGTAGTAGGATGTAACACTGACACGTAATGATGTAG
>NW_013856535.1:0-705 GCF_000517525.1 Limulus polyphemus
TTCAAAGAAAAACATTAAAATAATATCTACTGTTGATGACATTTAAACAGGTAATATCTAACGACATTTAAACAGGTAGTAACATACCAATGTCAAAGACCAACATTAAATAATATCTACTGTTGTTTACCTGTTTAAATGTCGTTCGTTAATATCTACTGTTGTTTAATGTTGGCCTTTGACACTGGTATGTTCATTCAAACAGGTAGTAACATACCAATGTTAAAGACCAACATTAAACAACAATAGATATTAACAACATTTAAACAGGTAGTAACATACCAGTGTCAAAGGTATGTTACTACCTGTTTAAATGTCGTTAATATATACTGTTGTTTAATGTTTTTCAAAAAGGTAGTAACATACCAGTGTCAAAGACCAACATTAAACAACAGTAGATATTAACAGCATTTAAACAGGTAGTAACGTACCAGTGTCAAATACCAACATTAAACAACAGTACAAATGTCGTTAATATAAACAGGTAGTAACATACCAGTGTCAAAGAAAACATTAAACAACAGTAGATATTAACGACATTTAAACAGGTAGTAACATACCAGTGTCAAAGAAAAACATTAAACAACAGCAGATATTAACGACACTTAAAAGGTAGTAACATACCAGTGTCAAAGACCAACATTAAACAACAGTAGATATTAACGACATTTAAACAGGTAGTAACATACCAGTGTCAAAGACTGA
>NW_013856536.1:0-454 GCF_000517525.1 Limulus polyphemus
ACAGTATAGTTAAATCTTGTGTCTTCTTATCGACAATACACAGTATTGTTAAATCTTGTGTCATCTGATAGAGAGTACACAGTATTGTTAAATCTTGTGTCTTCTTCTTGACAGTACACAGTATCGTTAAATCTTCTGTCTTCTTATTGACAGTACACAGTACTGTTAAATCTTGTGTCTTCTTATTGAAAGTACACAGTATCGTTAAATTTTGTGTCTTCTTATTGACAGTACACGGTATCGTTAAATCTTGTGTCTTCTTATTGACAGTACACAGTATCTTTAAATCTTGTGTCTTCTAATTGACAGTACACAGTATCGTTAAATCTTGTGTCTTTTTATTGATAGTACCACACGATTTAGCAATACTGTACTTTCAATAACAAGATACAAGATTTAACAAAACTGTGTACTGTAAATTAAATATACTGTGTGTCTTGTGTCTTTTTATTGA
>NW_013856537.1:0-349 GCF_000517525.1 Limulus polyphemus
GTACTTCTGTTCCAACTGGTTAGATGAGTACATCTTTTCCAACTGGTAAGATGAGTACATCTGTTCAACTGGTTAGATGATTACGTCTGTTCCAACTGGTTAGATGAGTACATCTGTTCCAACTGGTTAGATGAGTACGTCTGTTTCAACTGGTTAGATGAGTACATCTGTTCCAACTGGTTAGATGAGTACTTCTGTTCCAACTGGTTAGATGAGTACTTCTGTTCCAACTGGTTAGATGAGTACATCTGTTCCAACTGGTAAAATGAGTACATCTGTTCCAACTGGTTAGATGATTACGTCTGTTCCAACTGGTTAGATGAGTACATCTGTCCCAACTGGTTAGATG
>NW_013856538.1:0-351 GCF_000517525.1 Limulus polyphemus
TACACAGAATGGTTAAATCTTGTGTCTTCTTATTGACAGTACACAGTATCGTTAAATCTTTTGTGTTATTATTGATAGTACACAGTATTTATAAATCTTGTGTCTTCTTATTGACAGAACACAGTATCGTTAAATCTTGTGTCTTCTTATTGACAGTACACAGTATTGTTAAATCTTGTGTCTTTTTATTGACAGTACACAGTATCGTTAAATCTTGTGTCTTTTTATTGACAGTACATAGTATCGTTAAATCTTGTTTCTTCTTATTGACAGTACACAGTATCGTTAAATCTTCTGTCTTCTTATTGAAAGTACACATTATTGTTAAATCTTGTGTCTTCTTATTGACAG
>NW_013856539.1:0-346 GCF_000517525.1 Limulus polyphemus
GATAGGAGTACAAGATAGGAGTACAAGATAGGAGCACAGGATAGGAGTACAAGATAGGAGCACAAGATAGGAGCACAAGATAGGAGTACAAGATAGGAACACAGGATAGGAGCACAAGGTAGAAGCACAAGATATGAACATAAGATAGGAGTACAAGATAGGAGTACAAGATAGGAACACAAGATAGGAACACAAGATAGGAGTACAAGATAGGAGCACAAGATAGGAGTACAAGATAGGAGTACAAGATTGGAACACAAGATAGGAGCACAAGATAGGAGCACAAGATAGGAGTACAAGATAGGAGCACAAGATAGGAGCACAAGATAGGAGTACAAGATAGGAA
>NW_013856540.1:0-351 GCF_000517525.1 Limulus polyphemus
TAGATTACACGTTAGAGTTTGTCTAAATAGATTACACGTTAGAGTTTGTCTAAGTAGATTACACGTTAGAGTTTGTCTAAATAGATTACACGTTAGAGTTTGTCTAAGTAGATTACACGCTAGAGTTTGTCTAAATAAATCACACGTTAGGGTTTGTCTAAATAGATCACACGTTAGAGTTTGTCTAAATAGATCACACATTAGAGTTTGTCTAAATAGATTACACGTTAGAGTTTGTCTAAATAGCTTACACGTTAGGGTTTGTGTAAATAGATTACAGGTCAGGGTTTGTTTAAGTAGATTACACGTTAGAGTTTGTCTAAATAGATTACACGTTAGAGTTTGTCTAAA
>NW_013856541.1:0-350 GCF_000517525.1 Limulus polyphemus
GAGGTATTTTTATTGTTTCTTACGATTTATTTTAATGACTTTCATAATGGTATTTTTAATCCTTCTTAAACTATATTTTGTCGACTGTTATAACGGTCTTTTAGTCCTCCGTCCACTAAATTTTGATGAGATTGATATGGGTCATTTTAGTCAGTTTTCCAATATATTTTGTCGACTGTTATAACGCACTTTTAGTCTTCCTCCCTCCAGATTTTGTTGACATTGATAATGTTCCTTTTAGTCAGTTTTCCACTAGATGTTTTTGACTTTGAAAACGTGTTATTAGTTTTCTTCCACTTGATTTTTCGACTTTCATAACTGTCTTTTTAGGCCTTCTTAGACTAGATATT
>NW_013856542.1:0-350 GCF_000517525.1 Limulus polyphemus
GCATTACTGAGCCCGAATGGCATCACTCGGTATTGCCAGAGACCTTGGCCATAACTAAATGCTGTCTTGGGTCTATCTGCTTCAGCCATTTTTACTTGATGGAAACCTGACTTTAAGTCCAGAGTTGAAAACCACCTGGCTCCACTTAGGGCATCAAGAGTATCATCAATTTTTGGCAGAGGGTATGAGTCTTTCTCATTACACTGTTGTTGCGTCACGTTGTGAACGTCTTATATATAACAGACTACCCCCAATCTAGTAATCTCCCGACAATTCACAAAGTTTTGAGAAGGAGTGGCGTGATACTAGTCACGTGACCTCGCTGACGCAATACTTACCAAATTTTATGG
>NW_013856543.1:0-348 GCF_000517525.1 Limulus polyphemus
TACAGTAAAAGATAACTGTTGTAGGTTATTCTGAATTCTAGTGTTAAAAATTAACATTTCTATTCCTGCTTTATGTAACTCAGTTTGTCCTACTCTAGTGTGTATCAATGCATTAGTAACATTTACTAAAGCTATAGATACTTTTCTGATTTCTTGGGTCATGTAATTCAAGTGTTTGATTTAACGAATTCATTATAGTCCTCGTCTGTCTAGTTCTGTCGGATAAATATACACTATTCTTAATATCTTGTAGTTCTAGTAATAGTTCACCTATTTCGTCATGATATTGTTTAATTAAGGTTTTGTAATTTTCAATTATTCCTTAATGTAATATCCTAGCTAACTAAG
>NW_013856544.1:0-350 GCF_000517525.1 Limulus polyphemus
GAAGAGAGATCTACTCCAAGTTTTGAAGCAAGAGTGTGTGAAAATCCTACAATCTAAAATTAACGAGATGATTCTCACGATGCCCCAAAGGATCAACGAACTCCACGAAGCGAAAGGAAGATCTACTAGATATTAATTAAATTATAAGTATATCAATTCATGTGAATATGACAGAAAATTTTCATTTTTTTCTGAAAAGGTGGTGTCTATTTGCTTGTGACCACACTGTGTACACTGGGGGTATCTTACTTTTCTGGCAATGTCCGTTTGCTTCATACCATTTCTGGACAGTCCAGCAATTTGACGCTCTATAACTTCTGGCACGTGACGACGCATCACTCTACACCAAA
>NW_013856545.1:0-350 GCF_000517525.1 Limulus polyphemus
CCTTTCAGCCGTGTGGGCGTTATATAGTGACGGTCAATCCCACTATTCGTTGGTAAAAGAGTAGCCCAAGAGTTGGCGGTGGATGGTGATGACTAGCTGCCTTCCCTCTAGTCTTACACTGCTAAATTAGGGACGGCTAGCGCAGATAGCCCTCGTGTAGCTTTGCGCGAAATTCAAAACAAACAAACAAGTGTACAAAGAAGTTGCGACATTATAAAGTTTTGTGTGATTCTTGTTTTATAGTGAATTTTGAAGGTTGTCGTTTATTAGCTGTTTCTAGACGAAATTAGGCTTTTTGTGGATCGGATAAACCTGAAAATACACCATCAGCATATCATTAGCCAATATAT
>NW_013856546.1:0-350 GCF_000517525.1 Limulus polyphemus
ACTTTAATCTGCAGCCAATGTGTTTATTAACTAATATATTTACAACATATTTACATGTGTTTGTTTAAGACCGAATGGATTAAATAGGACCCAATACCCAATATCGTTCTATGACCCACTGTTGACTTTATTCTGCAGACAATGTGTTTATTAACTTATCTATTTACAACATATCTTCATTGGTTTCCTCAAGTCCGAGTGGATTAAATAGATCCAATAACAATTATCGTTTTATGACCCACTGTTGACTTTAGTCTGCAACAAGATTGTTAATTAAATCATATATTTACCACATATCTACATGTGTTTTTTTAAGACCGACTAGATTAAATACAACCCAATAGCTAGTA
>NW_013856547.1:0-350 GCF_000517525.1 Limulus polyphemus
CAACATCATGAAAATTAAACCTTATTTTCAATAAGCAATCCTGAAAAATATTTGGGGGTGCTTAACTTTTTTCCAGGTGTATATATAATGAGATTTTTGCGGACCTTCAGCTCTATCAGTTGATACTATGAACGAAGTAATAGTTAATTTGGCGAGCTAACAATAACTAAGAAGTTTGTCACCGGAAAAGTACAGAAAGCGTATTTCTAATCTGACACGTCTAATAGACTGATTCAGGTTATGTATGTTGCATCGTATACTATCTTTTTCTAATAAGTCTACTTCAATTGAATGTTTGCTTATTATGGTAAGATTTGAGGTAAAAATCTGAGGGATCTACGTCCTGATTT
>NW_013856548.1:0-351 GCF_000517525.1 Limulus polyphemus
ACCACCAACACTGTTCCATACTTTATCGTGTTATACTTTATCACCACCAATACTGGTCCATGCTTTATCGTGTTATATTTTATCACCACCAATACTGGTCCATGCTTTACCGTGTTATACTTTATCACCACCAACACTGTTCCATACTTTATCGTGTTGTATTTTATCACCACCAATACTGGTCCAGGCTTTATTGTGTTATACTTTATCACCACCAATACTGGTCCATGCTTTACCGTGTTATACTTTATCACCACTAATACTGTTCCATGCTTTATTGTGTTATACTTTATCACAACCAATACTGTTCCATGCTTTACCGTGTTATACTTTATCACCACTAATACTGTT
>NW_013856549.1:0-349 GCF_000517525.1 Limulus polyphemus
GTGGGTTATGATATCCAGTGATATTCTACACAGATAACACAGTTCGTGGGTTATGATATCCAGTGATATTCTACACAGATAACACAGTTCGTGGGTTATGATATCCAGTGATATTCAACACAAATAACACAGTTCGTGGGTTATGATATCCAGTGATATTCTACACGGATAACACAGTTCGTGGGTTATGATATTCAGTGATATTCTACACAGATAACACAGTTCGTGGGTTATGATATCCAGTGATATTCTACACAGATAACACAGTTCGTGGGTTATGATATCCAGTGTTATTCTACACAGATAACACAGTTCGTGGTTTATGATATCCAGTGATATTCAACACAAA
>NW_013856550.1:0-352 GCF_000517525.1 Limulus polyphemus
GTGAGTGTTATAATGTGATGGTCAATATCCCACTTTGTTGGTAAAAGAGTAGCTCAAAACGTATGCAAATGTGGAAGGTGTTATAAGGTCATCGACTTGTTTTTTGCTTCAAATCCAAGTGATTTCTTTAATCAGGGCATTAACAACCTGATTGTAAGATGGAAAAGAATGGAGACTATTTCATTTAATAGATGTTTTGATATACAAGTTGTTTGGGTTTTTCATCTAAAAAAAACGACATTAATTCTTGACGACCTAATAATATATTTTTCATGCTTGCATAAGAAGTCACGGAAGGTTCATTCAACTGGTTTGTGGAAGTGACATTATAAACTTCACCATACCAACTGTT
>NW_013856551.1:0-350 GCF_000517525.1 Limulus polyphemus
CGAGTATGGCCCAGAGGTGTTCGATGGGGTTCATGTCAGGAGATTGGCTCGGGCAGGGCAACTTCTGGATACCATTTTCTTCCTGCCACTTTTGGGTGTTTCTAGCAGTGTGACACTGTGCTCCATCTTCCTGGAACAACGTTGTGATCTTGTCCACGAAACCCGAGGAATAAAGTGGCAAGAGTCATTCCTCCAATATTTCGACGTATTTCGCAAAATTTATGTCCAACGCACTCCCCTAAGCTCGATCTTTCACCAACCCAAACAGCTCCCCAAACCATCACGCTGAAACCACCATGCTTCACAGTTGGCTGCAATCTGTTGAGCCAAAACTCTTGGTGAGGCATTCT
>NW_013856552.1:0-350 GCF_000517525.1 Limulus polyphemus
CTTGCTGTCTTGTGAAAGTGTTTTTTAGGGACTACATTTTCTAGATGAAAATAGTAATAATGTACAATGTGATGTTTTAGAACAAATAATTATATTAAGTCAAAAAGGAATTGATTATAAACAGGCTGAAAAGTCACTTCAGTATAATTAAATATGAACTTAATTTAGTATTAATCAGACAGTGTTTATTTACCTAGACTAAATTGTACCTCTAATGATAACTTTCTAAATAAATTGTTGAATTTTCATTCTTTTCTCCAGTCACCCAGTGGCTCAACGGTAAATCTGAAGGTTTATAACGCTAAAATCCGGATTTTGATACCCGTGGTGGGTACAGTGCAGTTTGGGTT
>NW_013856553.1:0-350 GCF_000517525.1 Limulus polyphemus
GGTTTGTTAAGCAATGTTTCTCTCATGTCTTTTTCTTCTTTTCGCATGTTCCCTATCTAACATAGAAAGTAATTTTCATTTTAAGATTAAAAATACTTTTATACATCAGAAAAGTTTCAAATTTCACATGCAAAATCTTTATAATGTCCATAGTTATCAAACGTTTCTTGAGAAAAAAAAATATATTGTTACGTCTCCGTTTGTTAATTAATTTTCCGTAACTTCGTTCCGACGAAACTTTAGTGACACAAGTATTTACTTAATAAAACTGGTTTATTCTTTCCGAATATAACTTTACGATACACTTGTTTTCAACAATCGCGCTAAAACAAACGCTATATCAACGAACG
>NW_013856554.1:0-349 GCF_000517525.1 Limulus polyphemus
CACTTTACTAAAATATTCGAATACTCTCATGTCTCTGCCCCGAGAATGGAGAAAATGGCGGATGTTGTCGTTCTTCAAGCAGAAATTCTGATTTCTGAAGAAACAGTAAGCTGGAACACTTTAGTAGCTCGGTGTGTGTGTCATATTAGTCAATAATTATTTTTTATTAGTAAAGTTTTCATGACAACATAGTATGGATTAACAAACTGTACAGTTATCGTGGTACTTATGTTATTATTTGAAAGTATAGGGTGTTCGAAAGTTGTCATGTATTGAAAACGTAAACCGCGATAAGACAATAAAAACTACGAACTGACGGTTTGTTGTTGATGAAGGGCACATGTATGCA
>NW_013856555.1:0-350 GCF_000517525.1 Limulus polyphemus
GATGGTGGCTTCTTCAGGTGGCACGTCTTCAGCAGTGTCATTTGTTCTGTTTTCCACTTCGTCCCAACTGAAATGTCCTGGACCGTGATAACGCCAAAGCCTGTTGGCATGCACCACTTTTGGCTCGCCTCGCCGACCACATTTTATCCGGAAAGTCACGTCTGAGAGACGGTCCACTATGTCATATGGGCCTTCCCATGGAGAAGACAACTTAGGAGACTTCCCTTTGGTCTTCCTGGGATTATACAACCATACCTTGTCTCCTGGTGCAAAGCTGACTTCAGTAGTTCTCTTATCATAAGTTAACTTCATCGAATCAGCAGACGTTTTCAAGTTTAAACGCACTTGAT
>NW_013856556.1:0-350 GCF_000517525.1 Limulus polyphemus
GTGTATGTTCATCAGATACTAAAATAAAGCTTCTTAAGTATTTCTTGTCTACGACTGGTAACTTTAGCTAAACTGCACAATTAGCAGAGTGTAGTTATCAAATAATCACTCACTGGAAATATTATCACATAAGTATAAGTGTTAGCTTTTAAAATAGCATTATATATTATTCCAACAGAAGCAAAAGTACCCGTCCCCAGTGAAGGGGAAAAGTTTAAGTTAATCTGTTAATTTAACTTGTTTCATGGACTTTAAAAGGTTAATTGTGTTGTACTCTTTGTTTCACTCAGAGCCAAAGCTCTTAGCTATTTATACCGTCCACCGTGAAAAGTAATTGTTGAACATTTCAG
>NW_013856557.1:0-350 GCF_000517525.1 Limulus polyphemus
CATGACAGCAAATGTACAACGTTTCGACAAGGTTTTGATGATGACAAAACCTTGTCGAAATGTTGTACATTTGCTGTCATGTTAAACTTATATTAAAGTTTTTCTTCATTACCCATTTAAGCCGTCTCCAGCCATTATTAGTCTCAAAGTGGGTTCCTCGTCATCGAAAAAGTACAGGATAGTTCTAGAAAGTAGAGGGCGTGAGAATAGTCACGTGATCTCGATGATGCAACATTATATAGAAAATTTAGTTACACAGAAACTATAAATAATGCTAAATATTCTCAAACAAATCTCCATGACAATCTCCAACTTAACATTTTACATCCCAAACTAATGAGATCAAATAA
>NW_013856558.1:0-350 GCF_000517525.1 Limulus polyphemus
GACAGTAAATCATTCTTTAATGTATTTAATTCGCCTTGAAATTTATTAATGTTTTCCATTTATGTACTCTGGCTTTCTCTCAGTTGTTGGAGACTTTCTTCTTGTTTATTTTCTTTCTCCTCAAATCATTGCTATTGTCTCTCTTCTTGTTTCTTTTCTTTTTCTTCCAACAACTGCTGTAATCTCTGTTGTTTATTTTGCTGTTCGAGCTGCAAGTGTTGCAAGTTTTTTGCCACTGTTGTTGCCTATCTTCTTGATTCTTTTCTCGTTCTTGTTATTTCTTTTCTTTTTCCTCCAACAACTGCTGTAATTTCTCTTCTTGTTTCTTTTCTTTTTCCTCCAACAACTGC
>NW_013856559.1:0-350 GCF_000517525.1 Limulus polyphemus
GTTGTATTATTGTCATTGTATACTAGTGTGTTATTGTTTATAATCCTATAACTGTTGCTGAAAGCTAGTAAACGTTTCAGTTAGTTTATTATTGTTAACCTAATTGTACCACTGTTATAAAGCTGACATATTTATACTCAGTTTCTATAACATAATACAATGGTTTTCAATCTGAATGTCAAATTTATGTGACAAAAATGGTGGTAATTGATAACGGAGGTCAGATGATGAAATTAAATACTTCGTGCTCATATTTACTGTTTAGTTTTGTTTACATTTGCTCCTAAAAGAAATTGGTTCATTAGGATGATTCTCTTTGGTTTCATATCTGAACAAAAAGAAAACAGTGG
>NW_013856560.1:0-350 GCF_000517525.1 Limulus polyphemus
CACATCTCCGCTAGTTACGTAAAAGAGAATGAGGTTTGTTTGTTTGTTTTGAATTTTACGCAAAGCTACACGAGGGCTATCTGCGCTAGCCGTCCCTAATTTAGCAGTGTAAGACTAGAAGGAAGGCAGCTGGTCATCACCACCCACCGCCAACTCTTGGGGTACTCTTTTACCAACGAATAGTGGGATTGACCGTCACATTATAACGCCCCCACGGCTGAAAGGGCGAGCATGTTTGGTGTGACGGGGATTCAAACCCGCGACCCACAGATTGTGAGTCGAGTGCCCTAACCACCTGGCTATGCCGGGCCAGAGAATGAGGAGACTAAAACATAATTATTGAGTTGTTA
>NW_013856561.1:0-349 GCF_000517525.1 Limulus polyphemus
GTTAAATCATGTGACTTCCTATTGACAGTACACAGCATTGTTAATACTTGTGTTTTTTTATTGACAGTACACAGTATCGTTAAATCTTGTGGCTTTTTAGTGATAGTACACAGTATTGTTAAATCTTGGCTTATTTTTAATAGTACATAGTATTGTTAAATCTTGTGTCTTCTTATTGACAGTACACAGTAATGTTAAATCTTGTGTCTTCTTATTGACAGTACACATAATCGTTAAATCTTGTGGCTTGTTATTGATAGTACACAGTATCGTTAAATCTTATGGCTTGTTATTGATAATACACAGTATCGTTAAATCTTGTGTCTTCTTATTGACAGTACACAGTATT
>NW_013856562.1:0-352 GCF_000517525.1 Limulus polyphemus
AAAATTACTCAACACAAATCGGTATTTTCTGTGCGATATCCACAATAAGAAGTTTAAAAATTTTATTCGTAACATATCCGCAAATCTGCTTAAATATGTCTAAGTTAGGAACAATTCTAATTACAAAATGTTGGTTTGATTTGAAGCTTGCGCAAAGCTACACTAGGGCTATCTACGCTAGCCGTCCCTAATTTAGCAGTGAAAGACTACAGGGAAGGCAGCTAGTCATCACCACTCACCGCCAACTCTTGGGCTAGTCTTTTACCAACGAATAGTGAAATTAATCGTAACATTTAACGCCCCCACGGCTGAAATGGCGGGCATGTTTGGTGGGGGTTCGAATTCGCGCCCC
>NW_013856563.1:0-350 GCF_000517525.1 Limulus polyphemus
ATGAGTCTGCAGGTTACACGCCAGTCAAAATCGAACTTGGGATAATCATTTATCTGAATTTCATCTAGCCATTAAAACTTCTATTCATGAGTCTGCAGGTTACACACCAGCCAAAATCGAACTTGGGATAATCATTTATCTGAATTTCATCTAGCCATTAAAACTTCTATTCATGAGTCTGCAGGTTACACGCCAGCCAAAATCAACTTGGGATAATCGTTTATCTGAATTTCATCTAGCCATTAAAACTTCTATTCACGAGTCTGCAGGTTACACGCCAGCCAAAATCAACTTGGGATAATCGCTTATCTGAATTTCATCTAGCAATTAAAACTTCTATTCATGAGTCT
>NW_013856564.1:0-349 GCF_000517525.1 Limulus polyphemus
AATATTGTTAAACTAAACTAAATGATACAGTTGTTAAACAATAGAGAATTATTGTTATACTAAACTAGATGATACATTTGTTAAACAATATAGAAATACTGTAATACTAAACTGACAATACAGGTGATAAAACAATATAGAAACATGGTTATACTAAAGTAGATGATACAGTTGTTAAAAACAATACACAAACATTGTTATACTAAAATAGATGATGCAGTTGTTAAACAATATACAAATAGTTATACTAAAGTAGATGATACAGTTATTAAACATTACACAAATATTGTTATACTAAAGTAGATGATACAGTTGTTAAACAATATAGAAATATTGTTATACTAAAGTA
>NW_013856565.1:0-349 GCF_000517525.1 Limulus polyphemus
TCTATAAACATATCACAACTAGGCTGAAGAAGAAACCAGCTTAGCTGATTAGGTTTTTAGTAGTCAAACACATAGCTGGAGATTGTGAAAACTTGAGTCCTTAAACAAATCACAATTAAGCTGAAGAAGAAACCAGCTTAGCTAATGAGGTTTTTAGTAGTCAAACACATAGCTGGAGATTGTGAAAACTTGAGTCTATAAACATATCACAAGGTGAAGAAGAAACCAGCTTAGCTAATGAGGTTTATAGTAGTCAAACACATCCTGGAGATTGTGAAAACTTGAGTCTATAAACATATCACAACTAAGCTGAAGAAGAAACCAGCTTAGCTAAGTGAGGTTTATAGTA
>NW_013856566.1:0-349 GCF_000517525.1 Limulus polyphemus
CAACTAGGACTAGTTTAAATATAGATACGAATCAACTAGGACTAGTTTAAATATAGATACGAATCAACTAGGACTAGTTTAAATATAGATACGAATCAACTAGGACTAGTTTAAATATAGATACGAGTCAACTAGGACAAGTTTAAATACAAATACGAGTCAACTAGGACTAGATTAAATACAAATACGAGTCAACAAGGACTAGATTAAATTCAAATACGAGTCAACTAGGACTAGATTAACTACAAATACGAGTCAACTAGGACTAGTCTAACTACAAATACGAGTCAACTAGGACTAGTCTAACTACAAATACGAGTCAACTAGGACTAGTCTAACTACAAATACG
>NW_013856567.1:0-350 GCF_000517525.1 Limulus polyphemus
CTAAACTGTTATGCACACATCAATGGGGAGGACAATAAAACTGTCCTTGAAGTTGGCAATCCAGCCCCCATAATGATGTTTGGACATAAATACCACGATGTTAAGGTATTACTATACAAGCCCAACCTAAATTGTTAGCATAACTCCCATCCTCCACCCATCCATGCTACTGTCAAGATCTTCAAAGGTTCTATAAGAATTACATTCTAGCAGGTCTTATATAGGGAAAGTGGTACATTTACATTAATACACCTATACAAGATACAGTCCAAGTAAATAATTCCAATAACTTCGTTTACAAAAATTAGAAATTATTACTAATTGTGTTTATTATTATTTCATTTATACTA
>NW_013856568.1:0-321 GCF_000517525.1 Limulus polyphemus
AGATTACAGCAGTTGTTGGAGGAAAAGAAAAGAAACAAGAACAACGAGAAAAGAAACAAGAAGAGAGACAACAGCAGTGGGAATAAAAAATGCAGGTACTGTGTTAATCTCAACATGTGTTGACCATTGATACTGGTACTGTGTTAACCTCAACATGTGTTAACCATTGATACAGGTACTGTGTTAACCTCAACATTTCGTAACCATTGGTTTAACCATAAATATTTACTGGATGCACCTGCTGTGTCTAATTCTACCGGCCATAAGGGCATACTTGATAAATGTTATTCACACTTAATACAATGATAAATGGTTTAGAGG
>NW_013856569.1:0-350 GCF_000517525.1 Limulus polyphemus
TACATTTCTCTGCGCCTTTAATTTTCTTTATCCAGTTCTCAATGATTATCCTTTTTGTCCATCAAATTACATTGAACTGCAGTCACAGACATTTTGAAATTTTTATTAGATTGAACAATTTCAGTATTAAAGTCTTATAAGCAACTGAAAAAAGCTGATTAATTCATTTCGCTGTGGGTATGATAATTGTTTCAGTAAAAAGTGATACCACGTCTCTAGCTCTCTGGAAATATGTGTTATTCAAAATGTTCTAGAAAAAAATGTAAATTATGCATTTGACACAATAAAGCACTATTGTTAAACTATATACATAGGGTTTACACTGTGTGTGTCTATATATATATACTATT
>NW_013856570.1:0-350 GCF_000517525.1 Limulus polyphemus
AAAACATACACCATTTTGCACTTTGATATAACTATTTAATTTAACAATATTTTTAGTTCAGCAATCTGTTTAGAAATCAAGGTTGGCTATAATTCAGTGTATTGTGAAATACTCTAAACACTTCAGTACATTTTCTGTTTCACTGCAGATTTAACCAGCACTGAGCTTTCCATATCTATTACTTAATAAGAAAAACCTTTCAAAAAAAGGAAATAAATGTAAGGATGGCTAATATCAATCCTTCAAAACCAATGCAAACAAGATAGTAGGGATGACATTTGTATCATCCCTACATAATAGCACAGGCACATGTAGTAGAATGTTAAGAGACAAAAATAAGATAAATTAAA
>NW_013856571.1:0-350 GCF_000517525.1 Limulus polyphemus
GGTCCTAAATCGATGATTCTTCACCAGATTTGGTATGTAGGTACACTTTAACGTTGCGTAGTAATATGCAGAGTTTTACCTTCCTACTCTTTGTTTTAAATGAGTTATGGAACGTTTTGCGTTTTGTACCAGTATTTCGTTCCATTTGGACGGATTTTCTCAAATTTTTTCAAGAACGTTCGTTGCATACTTGCGTATTTACATGCAAAATTCTAGCCTTCTATTATCACTTTTGCGACTTTTGTGGTCGTTTTATGTTACTCTTTTATTAGGCTTTTCTGAAAGCGTATGTGTACTGCAGTGAAGCTTTTGGTTACTGATTGTTTTTCGATTTCTTGTTACCAGAGGGT
>NW_013856572.1:0-349 GCF_000517525.1 Limulus polyphemus
CTTTACTTCGAGTCCATTTTTTGCTATACACATGATAAGTCTAGCTTTACTTCGAGTCCATTTTTTGCTATACACATGATAAGTCTAGCTTTACTTCAAGTCCATTTGTTGCTATACATGTGATAAGTCTAGCTTTACTTCAAGTCCATTTGTTGCTATACATGTGATAAGTCTAGCTTTACTTCGAGTCCATCTTTTGCTACACATGTGATACGTCTAGCTTTACTTCGAGTCCAATTTTTGCTATACATGTGATACGTCTAGCTTTACTTCGAGTCCAATTTTTGCTATACATGTAATAAGTCTAGTTTTACTTCGAGTCCATTTTTGCTATACACATGATAAGTCT
>NW_013856573.1:0-342 GCF_000517525.1 Limulus polyphemus
GTTAAAATTTCTGTCCACAACCCGAATTCTAGAATTATACACCTTAATGTAGAAAAACAACAACAGAAAACAAGCAAGGGGTCCTGATAACTGTAGCTATACATCTTGGTGTTATTGTTTCTGTTCAGGTCCTGATAACTGGGTTGTGAAGGCCTCGACCTTCTATTCTTAGCACCGTTCCACATTTTAACTAAAAATTTCTGGGCCTAACATTACAATTCTCACCAAACAGTTCTTTTCAGCCTTCAAAGAGTTCTGAATTTTGTCTTTAGCCTGTTTTGTTCAGAAAGGGCACTTTCACAATTAACGCTTGTTACATAAAAGACATAAAGCTATTGACAT
>NW_013856574.1:0-350 GCF_000517525.1 Limulus polyphemus
CTGTGTGCTGTCAATAAGAAGACACAAGATTTAACGATACTGTGTGCTGTCAATAAGAAAACACAAGATTTAACGATACTGTGTACTGTCAATAAGAAGACACAAGATTTAACGATACTGTGTAGTTTCAATAAGAAGAAACAAGATTTAACAATACTGTGTACTTTCAATAAGAAGACACAAGATTTAACGGTACTGTGTACTGTCAATAAGAAGACACAAGATTTTACTATACTGTGTATTGTCAATAAGAAGACACAAGATTTAACGATACTGTGTACTGTCAAAAAGAAAACACAAGATTTAACGATACTGTGTACTGTCAATAAGAAGACACAAGATTTAACAAC
>NW_013856575.1:0-350 GCF_000517525.1 Limulus polyphemus
GTACTCAGTGTATCCAGTAGATGTATCCACTGTACTCAGTGTATCCAGTAGATGTATCCACTGTACTCAGTGTATCCAGTAGATGTATCTAAAGTACTCAGTGTATCCAGTAGATGTATCCACTGTACTCAGTGTATCCAGTAGATGTATATAAAGTACTCAGTGTATCCAGTATATGTATCTAAAGTACTCAGTGTGTCCAGTAGATGTATCTATAGTACTCAGTGTATCCAGTAGATGTATCTAAAGTACTCAGTGTATCCAGTAGATGTATCTAATGTACTCAGTGTATCCAGTAGATGTATCTAAAGTACTCGGTGTATCCAGAATATGTATATAAAGTACTCAGT
>NW_013856576.1:0-350 GCF_000517525.1 Limulus polyphemus
AATACAAATTATACACATGTTACAATAATCTAGTAATGTACAATACAAATTATACACATGTTACAATAATCTAGTAAGCTCCAATACAAATTATACAGATGTTACAATAATCTAGTAAGCTCCAATACAAATTATACAGATGTTACAATAATCTAGTAAGGTACAATATAAATTATACAGATATTACAATAATCTAGTAATGTACAATACAAATTATACAGATGTTACAATAATCTAGTAATGTACAATACAAATTATACACATGTTACAATAATCTAGTAAGCTCCAATACAAATTATACACATGTTACAATAATCTAGTAATGTACATTACAAATTATACAGATGTTA
>NW_013856577.1:0-350 GCF_000517525.1 Limulus polyphemus
ATACTAATATGGGTAATAAACGTTTCATACAGGTCTATACTACACTAATATGGGTAATAAACGTTTCATACAGGTCTATACTACACTAATTTGGGTAATAAACGTTTCATACAGGTCTATACTATACTAATATGGGTAATAAACGTTTCATACAGGTCTATACTATACTAATATGGGTAATAAACGTTTCATACAGGTCTATACAATACTAATATGTGTAATAAACGTTTCATACAGGTCTATACTATACTAATATGGGTAATAAACGTTTCATACAGGTCTATACTATACTAATATGGGTAATAAACGTTTCATACAGGTCTATACTACACTAATATGAGTAATAAAAC
>NW_013856578.1:0-345 GCF_000517525.1 Limulus polyphemus
AAGGCCTCGTGACAGGGATAGTG
The DNA here is from genome assembly GCF_000517525.1 of Limulus polyphemus. Lineage (NCBI taxonomy): Eukaryota > Metazoa > Arthropoda > Merostomata > Xiphosura > Limulidae > Limulus > Limulus polyphemus. The sequence goes on from NW_013856578.1 coordinate 24, forward strand.
GCTTCAGGGTTAGTTTTAACTCCTCTCTTTATGAATAGTGTACAGATATTCTTTGTGAACCCTGGTAATCTCCAACCTACTTCTGATAGGTAAGTTACAAGTTTCTGTAAACGTACGTGATGCTTCTTGAAGTAAAACATAGACTAATAGTTTTTACACTATTTTATTTTATCTTCAATAAATCCTCAAAAAGTCGCTTATTTTTTCTTTTAGGTATTATTCTTTCATTGTATAAGTCACAAATATTTAGAATATCTCGGAAGAATAAATAAATATATAAGCAAAAATAATAATCCAGATTTTATATCCTAACCCGAGGAAT
>NW_013856579.1:0-351 GCF_000517525.1 Limulus polyphemus
GGTTTATAGTGTTGTAAGTCCACAGACATACCTCTGTGTCACTGGGGTGGGGGCATATATTAAGAAACACGGTATCGAAACCCGGTTTATAGTGTTATAAGTCCACAGAGATACCTCTGTGTCACTGAGGTGGGGGCATATATTAAGAAACATATATTGTATTAAATCACAAGATAGTTTTCTTACTTATTATAAAGTAAAGCTACACAATGTAATGGCCCGGCATGGCCAGGTGGTTAGGGCGCTCGACTCGCAATCTGCGTGTCGCGGGTTCGAATTCCCGTCCAACCAACATGCTCGCCCTTTCAGCCGTGGGACGCGTTATAATGTGACGGTCAATCCCACTATTCG
>NW_013856580.1:0-350 GCF_000517525.1 Limulus polyphemus
ATAGCCAGAAGAATAGCAAGAGAGGCAGGAGAGAGATGATACAACATCTCATAATGAACATCATCAGGTCCGACCGATGTACTACCAGACTGATGAAGAGCAATTTTGAGTTCCACCAGTGTAAAGGAGCGATTATAATCATAGAGACAATCGGCCCGAATAGAAAAAGGTGATCGCTCTGCCCAAGACTTTATGGCCAAGAAGGCAGGGGAAGTAACAAAAGTGCTAGAAGCACGAGAAAAGCTTTGGCCAAGAGCATCAGCAATGCTCTGGACATCAGCAACTTCCTGGCCATTGGAGAGCAAGATGGAAAGGGGATGGGAAGCATATCTCCCAGTGACTTTCCAAAT
>NW_013856581.1:0-348 GCF_000517525.1 Limulus polyphemus
CCTTATATGACAACCCCTTCATCCCAGGCACCTTCCAATAACCCTTCTCTGAACCCTTTCCAACAATTCAATGTCCTTCCTAAGGTAAGGAGCCCAAGACTGATCACAATACTCCAAAGGTAGCCTAACCAGTGACCTACATAATGAAAGTATAACCTCTTTAGATTTGTATTCAATATTTCTGTAGATACAACCTAAAATCCTATTTGTCTTACTACTAGCAACAGCACACTGCTTGGATGGCTTAAAAGACTGATCAACTATTACACCAAGATCCCTTTCTTTCATGACACTGTTAAGGTTCTTCCCATCCAAATTATGCTTATAATTCAAACTAGAGTAACTCGT
>NW_013856582.1:0-348 GCF_000517525.1 Limulus polyphemus
GGGTTAGGATGTACAATCGGCGGCGATGAGGCACTAGGTATAGGTGGAATAGAATGTCGACGACGCGGTTTAGCAAAACCTTCATCATCAACCTTGGACGTTCGTGTCCGTTTTGACAATTGACGCAAAGTCTCTGGTTTAACAATCGGTACTTTTCTTTCAGAAGATTTACTAATTTTACGTAACTGAGACTGAAACATTGGTGTATCTACTGTCAGCAGTTTAGAAGAGATACGCGAAGTACGTAGGCTTGTAACATAAGTTACAGGATTAGGCTTAGTAGGCGACCTCGCCTTCGACACTGGTAATTCTGTACTAGATACTGGTAAATCACGTATAAGCTCAGTG
>NW_013856583.1:0-347 GCF_000517525.1 Limulus polyphemus
AGCTTAGTAACTAAGATGTATTTTAGTCAGAAAAATATGAAATTTTGAGCAGACTAAAGACACACCCTACCTCATTGAAATATTGGTTCAAAAGAAACAGATGGCCTGCAAGCCTGTTGAAATGGCTGAGAAAGCCACTAGGGGACATTCTGAGCTTCCGATTGGTTATTCATGTCACATATAGAAATAAGAATATGTATAAGGGAGCGTTTCCAAAAATGGAAAGACGTGGGGATGATGCCACTGTGTTTCATTTATTACATGAGCAATATCTTAGCAAATAAAAAAAGATAAAACCTTCTTATTTTTTATTCTAGCTTTTCAATATTGGTAATTTGAGTTTCTAA
>NW_013856584.1:0-350 GCF_000517525.1 Limulus polyphemus
GTGATTTAGGTGTTGGAGGAAGTCTTGAAGAGTTGTTTGCCTATATGAACAAATTAATCTATGTAGCACTTCCATATCTTGAATATCAGGATACTTATATGAAAGGCTCTAGTTTCAAAGTCTTCCATGTAAATATCACTGAGCAGGGCTGCTGAAAGTTATTTCGGGCCTGAGGGTAATCGTGTACATATGGTCCCCCATAATATCAGTTAGCTATAAAATGCCACTTTCCGAGCCTTTTTCATGACAAAGTTTTTAATGCACTCTGAAAAGTCAATTTGGCGAGCTGTCAATCATTTTTAGCAAAAGTACAATGTACAGCTAGACTTTCTCCAAGTCTATATATATAT
>NW_013856585.1:0-350 GCF_000517525.1 Limulus polyphemus
ATATATCAGGCTTCGAAGCATTACAACGTACGTTTTCTTTTAAAGTAGATTTAGGCTCAGATTGTAAGCTAAGTTTACTATGGAATCCTCCTGCCTTTTTTTCTACATTTTTTAGAATACGCTTCGGACTCCAGGATGAATGACTCAGTATGGAGCCCAAAGTGTCGTTTCAAAATCAAGAAGAATAACAGAATGGTAAAAGTATGTTTCATTTCAGCATATACTCTATATCTCTTAATGACATACTGTTTGGATGAAAATCTAATAATAGTAATAATAATAATACTTGAGCAAACTGAAAATATTTTCATGTGTTCATTTACTTACATAATTCATAAGATGGATTTTTT
>NW_013856586.1:0-349 GCF_000517525.1 Limulus polyphemus
GTGGAGTTAACACTGTGTTGATTACCGTGGAGTTAACACTGTGTTGATTACCGTGGAGTTAACACCGTGTTGATTACCGTGGAGTTAAGACTGTGTTAATTACCGTGGAGTTAACACTGTGTTGATTACCGTGGAGTTAATACTGTGTTGATTACCGTGGAGTTAATACTGTGTTAATTACCGTGGAGTTAATACTGTGTTGATTACCGTGGAGTTAAGACTGTGTTAATTACCGTGGAGTTAACACTGTGTTGATTACCGTGGAGCTAACACTGTGTTGATTACCGTGGAGTTAATACTGTGTTGATTACTGTGGAGTTAACACTGTGTTAATTACCGTGGAGTTAAC
>NW_013856587.1:0-349 GCF_000517525.1 Limulus polyphemus
GGACTTCCCTTGAACTTAGACTTCAAGATTAAACAATTTTCTGAATACTAAGTTTGTTATACCTGCTATTGTACAGCTATATAATGTGAAGAACTGAATAGTGGTCAATGACACTTTTTCTTCACTTCACCTATCCAGTTTATAGGGTTTTCTCATAATGACTATAAAGCATGTTACACTAACAATATCTTTGATCTTATAAAGTATCAAATTTTTTTTATAATATTGAAATTTAATGCATATATTGTTAAGTCAAAAACCTTGCTATCAAAATATTATAAAGACTGTTAAATTTTATGATATAATAAGAGATATTTTTGCTTAAATGCAAGCCAGAAATTATGTTCAG
>NW_013856588.1:0-349 GCF_000517525.1 Limulus polyphemus
AATATAGCAAGAGTATGAAGTCTATCCAGATCAGACCAAGAGGTGGGAAATGGAGGGAAGGGAAATTGGTAAGGATGAAGAATGTCCCTTATGAGCAGCCAAAGTTGTGGGCAGGAAAGATCGATCCAGATAAAGGAGAACATATGTGAAATGGAACAGAGTACGTGAAAAGTCGAGAACAAAGATATCAGACCAACAGTGCTTACAGGCTAAAAGGAGGAGGAAATAAGTTTAGAAGATAGGTATTACAGGAAACAGAAGGTCAAAGGTTCCAATAGAGGGAGTGTGAGACAGTGAAAAACAATATTGACATTCCAGTCTGGAAGAACCACCTGATTAGTAGATTTAC
>NW_013856589.1:0-345 GCF_000517525.1 Limulus polyphemus
ACGAGACAGCAACTAAACCAAAAGTCTCCTGTCTGTTAAACATAAGAGAGGCTAAACCACCGTGTCTATTAAGTATTGAGCACGAGACAGAAACTAAACCAAATGCATCCTTCTGTTAACTATGAGAGAGACTAAACCACTGTGTCTATTAAGTATTGAACACGAGACAGAAACTAAACCAAAAGTCTCCTGTCTGTTAAACATAAAAGAGACTAAAACACCGTGCCTATTAAGTACTGAACACGAAACAGAAACTATACCAAATGTATCCTTCTGTTAAAACATGAGAGTAGACTAAACCACCGTGTACTATTAAGTATTGAGCACGAGACAGAAACTAACCAA
>NW_013856590.1:0-350 GCF_000517525.1 Limulus polyphemus
TAATCTTTTGCCAGTCTTACTAATCTCGTTTTCTTCGTCATTTCTAAGAAAGTTTGTTTGTTTGAAGTTATGCACAAAGCTGCACAATGGGCTATCTGTGCTCTGCCCACCACGGGTATCGAAACCCGGTTACTAGCGTTGTAAGTCTGCAGACATACCGGTGTGCCACTGGGGGGGCTTCTAAGAAAGACCCTTTTGTGCTTTTTATTTTATCTCAAGCGTGTTCTTAAGTGTTTATTTCTTCCAATAATCACTTCCACAATATTGTTTTCTTGTTTTTTTAATTATGAGTCACTGTCAATACAAGACTTCTTATTTTTCCCAGCTTATAGTTTGTTGTATATATATAT
>NW_013856591.1:0-349 GCF_000517525.1 Limulus polyphemus
CAATATCATCAAATCCTGTGTCTTCTTTTTGACAGAACACAGTATTGTTAAATCTTGTGTCTTCTTATTGACAGTACACAGTATTGTTAAATCTTGTGTCTTCTTATTGACAGTACACAGTATCGTTAAATCTTGTGTATTTTATTGATAGTACACAGTATTGCTAAATGGTGTATCTTCTTATTGATAGTATACAGTATTGTTAAATCTTGTGTCTTCTTATTGACAGTACACAGTATTGTTATATCTTGTGTCTTCTTATTGAAAGTACACAATATCGTTAAATCTTGTGTCTTCTTATTGACAGTACACAGTATCGTTAAATCTTGTGTCTCTATTGACAGTACAC
>NW_013856592.1:0-347 GCF_000517525.1 Limulus polyphemus
GAGATAACAGTTTCTACTTTTGTTTTGTTATGATATTTTAAGGATACTGTGTGAGATAACGGATTCTACTTTTGTTTTGTTATGATATTTTTCGGATACTGTGTGAGATAACAGTTTCTACTTTTGTTTTGTTATGATAATTTTAGGATACTGTGTGAGATAACGGATTCTATTTTTGTTTTGTTATGATATTTTTCGGATACTGTGTGAGATAACGGATGCTACTTTTGTTTATTATGATATTTTCGGATACTGTGTGAGATAACGCATTTTACTTTTATTTTGTTATGATTATTTTAAGGATACTGTGTGAGATAACGGATTCTACTTTTATTTGTTAGATATTT
>NW_013856593.1:0-350 GCF_000517525.1 Limulus polyphemus
TTGCCTGGAAAGCCTCTGTAGCTGGGATGTTTTCTTCCATAAGGTTGCCTGGAAAGCTACTGTGGCTGGGATGTTTTCTTCCATAAGGTTGCCTGGAAAGCCAGGGAAGTTCTTCTGTAGTTGGGGCGTTTTCTGACCCAAGTTATGCCATCAAGCGTTCCTGTATAAGCAAACTCTGTACCCGAGTCTGACCTTTTATTCCTTGCACGGAAATTAGAAACGGCAAGATGTTGTCGGCTGACAAATGGTTAGGACGAAATATAAGAGAAGAAAAATATCGTAAAATATTTACATTCACACAGGTGACACAGTAAAACAAAATTACATTCACACAGGTGACACAGTAAAAC
>NW_013856594.1:0-351 GCF_000517525.1 Limulus polyphemus
ATATCTTTTGTCATAAGAAGCAACAAAATTGAAATATTTTGTCAAGAACTTTTACAGGTTTTGTTTTTAAAAGTTTAAAAAGTAGAATGTATGTACATTACTTGTAATAACTCTCGGTTAAAGTTGTCGTTTTCTAGCTTAAATGTTTGTTAATAAATGTTTCAGTATGTGTGATACTTTACAAGTCTGTGATTATATTTACATATATTGATGATAGCATAGTAGGCTATGGTGAAACACATCAGTTTTAAGCAATAGGGGATGGGTAACGTGAGGGTCAAAAGATCTAATAATGGCTGGAGACGGCTTAAATGGGTAATGAAGAAAAACTTTAATATAAGTTTAACATGA
>NW_013856595.1:0-352 GCF_000517525.1 Limulus polyphemus
AATTTTATAGAAAGTTTGGAACATTTTGGTTATATACTAATTTTATAGAAAAGTTTGGAACATTTTCGGCGTTTTCAGCTGTTATGGATAATAAGTTGAGAGGTTTTCTAGTAAAAAAAAAGTCTAAGTTTTAAAGTGATACCTATGATATCTTTACTTCTAAAACTATTATCAGCCAACATCGACCAAAATTAACCTTAGGTCTACTATCTTCTAAAACTATTATCAGCCAACATCGACCAAAATTAACCTTAGGCCTATTATCTTCTAGAACTATTATCAGCCAACATCGACCAAAATTAACCTTAGGCCTATTATCTTCTAGAACTATTATCAGCCAACATCGACCAAA
>NW_013856596.1:0-351 GCF_000517525.1 Limulus polyphemus
TATCGAGAGATAACTGAACTTCCAAGTATTTTTTTTCTTTATTTTTTCTCCATTTATTGAGAGATAACTGAACTTCCAAGTATTTTTTTCTTTATTTTTTCTCCATTTATTGAGAGATAACTGAACTTCCAAGTATTTTTTCTTAATTTTTTCTTCATCTATTGAGAAATAACTGAATTTCCAATTATTTTTTCTTAATTTTTTCTCCATCTATTGAGCGATAACTAACCTTCCAAGTATTTTTCCTTATTATTTTTTCTCCATCTATTGAGAGATTACTGAACTTCCAAGTATTTTTTCTCCATCTATTGAGAGATATTTGAACAAGTATTCTTCCTTATTATTTGTTTC
>NW_013856597.1:0-349 GCF_000517525.1 Limulus polyphemus
ATTAACACTAACACAACTTCCTGTAACTTTCTCGGTATAATCGTTTGCCAGGTCGTCACTTTCTCATCTGCAGTTTCCCATCTCCGGAGAAGAATACCATCTTCAAGCCTCAACTGGTCCCATTGTGCCCAATAGTTCTTTGTCACAGGGCTTAGACCAGACACCTTCTCCCAAGCAGGGCACAAAACACTTGCTTTTAGAAAATCAATCACTGGCTTCAAATCTTGGTCTTTCTCCTGTTCTGCTTTGATGTCTATATTTGGTTCCACTTCACCATCATCAACTCTTTCAGTCGGCTTGACTTCAGCTTGATGACACCTGGTTAGTCCAACCTCTATTTTTGCAGCAA
>NW_013856598.1:0-626 GCF_000517525.1 Limulus polyphemus
TGGAATGTCCGGGTTGGTTAAAATGTTGAGCAGCTGGGAGATCTTTTCGGTGTTAATAGACGAGTTATGGTTGTTGAAACGTTCTCTAAGATTTGTTTGTGTATATCTTACATATTGGTGACTGCATTTTTTACACTGTATAAGGTAAATGGTGTTTTGTGTTCTACAAGTGATTTATTTGAATATATGTCTGCAGACATACAACTCTAGAATCCGGGTTTCGAATTTTAAAAAGGACACTAACATTAAAATTGTAAAAGCTGATAAAGGCAACACCACTGTCATCATGAACAATTCAGAATACATCGACAAAATGAACGACATCCTTTCCGATAAAAAGAAATTCAAAGCTAATTAAATTATCTTTTTTCATTTGTAATAAAGTTTTGTTTAATTGTTTTTCGTGTGTGTTTGTTGGGTTATTTGGGATACTGACGATATTTATTTTTATCTACGTAAAAGTGATTCACGCACACCACAACTCTATGGCATTCCTAAACCACACAAACAGGACTGCCCCCTACGACCTATACTGTCCACTTATGATTCATTCAACTACAATCTCGGCAAATACATAGCCTAGACTCTCACACCATTGTCCATTCGTTAGTTAATTTTCTGTAAAA
>NW_013856599.1:0-348 GCF_000517525.1 Limulus polyphemus
GACCTACCATTCACTAGCTATCTATAATAAAAGACCTATCATTCACTATCCTTCTATAATAAAAGTCCTACCAGTCACTATCCAACTATAATATAAAATCTAATAGTCCTTATCCATGTATAATATCGGACATACCAGTCACCATCCATCTATCATCAAAGACCTATCAGTCACTATCAATCTATCAATAAAGATCTACCAGCCACTATCCATCTGTAATAAAACACCTACCATCCACTATCCATATATAATGAAAGACCTACCAGCCACAATTAATTAGTATTAAAAGACATTTCAGCTACTATCCATCATTCATAAAAGACCTACCAGCCACTTTTCATCTATATT
>NW_013856600.1:0-349 GCF_000517525.1 Limulus polyphemus
CTAGTGGAGGAGACAAAACTGTTCAAATTAAGGATATTCTAGTAGAGACCAACATGTTCAAATTAAGGTTATACTAGTGGAGGAGACAAAACTGTTCAAATTAAGGATATTCTAGTGGAGACGAACATGTTCAAATTAAGGGTATACTAGTGGAGGAGACAAAACTGTTCAAATTAAGGGTATTCTAGTGGAGACCAACATGTTCAAATTAAAGGTATACTAGTGGAGGAGACAAAACTGTTCAAATTAAGGATATTCTAGTAGAGACCAACATGTTCAAATTAAGGGTACTAGTGGAGGAGACAAAACTGTTTAACTTAAGGATATTCTAGTAGAGACCAACATGTTC
>NW_013856601.1:0-350 GCF_000517525.1 Limulus polyphemus
AGGGACTGTGAAATATGGAACACTTAGATGATCTATATATACAGGTTCAATCTTTAAAAGGTAAGAGTATCAAGTATCAATTACCCTTCTGACTCTTTGTTAATCTGTAGGGACTGTGGAATTTGGAAGACTTAGATGATCTATACATACAGGTTCAATCTTTAAAAGGTAAGAGTATCAAGTATCAATTACCCTTCTGACTCTTTGTTAATCTGTAGGGACTGTGAAATTTGGAAGACTTAGATGATCTATACATACAGGTTCAATCTTTAAAAGGTAAGAGTATCAAGTATCAATGACTCTTCTGACTCTTTGTTTATCTGAATGTTTTAAGCAGGCTAACCATCAAT
>NW_013856602.1:0-613 GCF_000517525.1 Limulus polyphemus
GAGCCGCTGGGTAATACTGTTTCAAACTACGTCCTTAGTCCAACTAGGTTGATGATAGTAGTTGCCACTGAATGAAGATTTGGGAGAGGAAAGTTTATCGTAGTTTGTAAATAAAAGTGTGAAATTCTGGAGGGTTACACGTTTTACTAGGTATGTGATTTGAAGGTGACACAATTGTATGGGCATTTTTTTATTTATTTTTTATACGTAGTAAGGGAATATGTTACGATGAAAAGGTCAACAACAGATCTACTCCAATATATGTTCGATATTTTGAAAGATAATTTAATATTTGTAAACTGAAAATATCCATTTCTGCTCTTCAATTATTGAGCAACCATTTAATAAAGATATGATAATATTATCAAACAATATTATAAAGATATGATAATATTATCAAACAATATTATAAAGATATGATAATATTATTAAACAATATAATGAAGATATGATAATATTATTAAAAATATTATAAAGATATGACAATATTATTAAAAATATTATAAAGACATGATAATATTATTAACAATATTATAAAGATATGATAATATTATTAAAAAATATTATAAAGATATGATAATATTATTAAAAAATATTATAAAGATATGATAAT
>NW_013856603.1:0-343 GCF_000517525.1 Limulus polyphemus
ACCACCTTACAAGCTACCAAGTGGGAAGCATGTGCCCCAATTATGGGACACGCTCTCGTAGAAAATGCTTCATGCTGGATCAAAGTTGGGTCCTGCTGGTGCCTAAAAATTATACACATCATGATTCCAATGATGACGTGTTATCTTATGTTCTAACGTAGAATGTCAAAGTTTTACAGTTAGAACTCATCTTTAAGCATCTGATAAAATAAGTTTACATATTATTTATTGTACGAGTGGTTTTAGTGATTTATTTCTGACGTATAAAACTGTTCTAGCCAATTGCATATACATGTATGTATCAGTACTTTTGCAAGTTTATAACTTTAAGATATCTAGTTAT
>NW_013856604.1:0-341 GCF_000517525.1 Limulus polyphemus
GTTGTTTAAAGCTACGTGTACACCAAGTTGTCTAAAACTACTTGTACACCAAGTTGTTTAAAGCTACTTGTACATCAAGTTGTCTAAAACTACATATACACCAAGTTGCCTAAAACTACATGTACATCAAGTTGTCTTAAACTACATGAACACCAAGTTGTCTAAAACTACTTGTACAACAAGTTGTCTAAAACTACTTGTACATCAAGTTATCTAAAACTACGTGTACACCAAGTTGTCTAAAACTACTTGTACACCAGGTTGCCTAAAACTACATGTACACCAAGTTGTCTAAAACTACATGTACATCAAGTTGTCTAAAACTACTTGTACAACAAGTT
>NW_013856605.1:0-350 GCF_000517525.1 Limulus polyphemus
GCGCTTTCGAATAGTTGACTATTCGAAAGCTATTTTTGAAATGTTTTTTGTAGCTTTAACAACTCGGCTTTTTGAATTTTTTTTTTGTAGGTTTGTTAACCCGGTCTTTTTAAAATCTTTTTATAGGTTTGACAACCCGGATTTTTGAAATGCTTTTATAGGTTTGACAACCCAGCTTTTTGAAATGTTTTTGTAGCTTTGACAACCCGGCTTTTTGAAATGTTTTTTTTTGTAGCTTTGACAACCCAGCTTTTTGAAATGTATTTTTGTACGTTTGACAACCCGGTTTTTTAAAATAATTTTTGTAGGTTTGATAAACCGGCTTTTTCAAATGTTTTTTGTAGGTTTGA
>NW_013856606.1:0-820 GCF_000517525.1 Limulus polyphemus
ATATTCTGTAGATAACCGTCGTATGTGTCTATATTATATAAGCTATTATAATAAACATTGATATTCTGTAGATAAACGTCGTATGTGTCTATATTATATAAGCTATTATCATAAACATTGATATTCTGTAGATAAACGTCGTATGTGTCTATATTATATAAGCTATTATAATAAACATTGATATTCTGTAGATAACCGTCGTATGTGTCTATATTATATAAGCTATTATAATAAACATTGATATTCTGTAGATAACCGTCGTATGTGTCTATATTATATAAGCTATTATAATAAACATTGATATTCTGTAGATAACCGTCGTATGTGTCTATATTATATAAGCTATTATCAATAAACATTGATATTCTGTAGATAAACGTCGTATGTGTCTATATTATATAAGCTATTATAATAAACATTGATATTCTGTAGATAACCGTCGTATGTGTCTATATTATATAAGCTATTATCATAAACACTGCTATTCAGTAGATAAACGTCGTATGTGTCTATATTATATAAGCTATTATCATAAACATTGATATTCTGTAGATAACCGTCGTATGTGTCTACATTATATAAGCTATTATCATAAACACTGCTATTCAGTAGATAAACGTCGTATGTGTCTATATTATATAAGCTATTATCATAAACATTGATATTCTGTAGATAAACGTCGTATGTGTCTATATTATATAAGCTATTACAATAAACATTGATATTCTGTAGATAAACGTCGTATTTGTCTATAATATATAAGCTGTTACAATAAACATTGATATTCTGTAGATAACCGTCGTATGTGTCTATATTATAT
>NW_013856607.1:0-349 GCF_000517525.1 Limulus polyphemus
TATAGTGTCAATCAGTCTAGAAATTTAACTAGTAGCAGCTCTCGGTATGGAACGCTAATACAATTGAGATACTACATATACAGTGCCTTCCAAAAGTATTCACCCCCTACCACAAATATCAGATTTTAATGAAATGCAATGTAAGCAATTTTTAATGAACTTGTTGTTTATTCAAAACTCTAATGATCAAACTTAACACTGTTATTTGTGAAGGAGGTTGAATGTCAGCAAAACTGATTGCATAAGTTCGATGACGAGGAACCCACTTTGAGACTAATAATGGCTGGAGACGGCTTGAATGGGTAATGAAGAAAAACTTTAATATAAGTTTAACATAACAGCAAATGTA
>NW_013856608.1:0-350 GCF_000517525.1 Limulus polyphemus
ATGATAATAATAATACCACGCTATGTTTATGATAATAATAATACCACACTATGTTTGCCATAGTCATTTCTGATGATGCATATCAGTCAATCCAGAGCTCATCAGGCCAGCTGGGACACAGAAAGCACAGTAGTGATTGGAACACCACATACATAAGCCATTTGTTACAACAACAACAACTGGTATACTGTTATAGTGTGAACGTCTTTTTTAAGCTGGCAAAGCATGATCATAATTAATTAAATGTTTAATAAGACATTAGTACTAGGTCTATTATATTTTTTAACACTGCATTCTTTATCTAGTCTCTTAGGGTATTTTCAAGTAATAGAAGAGCATATAATAAAGGT
>NW_013856609.1:0-404 GCF_000517525.1 Limulus polyphemus
CGAATAACGAGAACTCTGTCTACAATCTGTTGAACCCGAATAACGAGAACTCTGTCTACAATCTGTTGAACCAGAATAACGAGGACTCTGTCTACAAACTGTTGAACCCGAATAACGAGGACTCTGTCTACAAACTGTTGAACCCGAATAACGAGAACTCTGTCTACAAACTGTTGAACCCAAATAACAAGGACTATGTCTACAATCTGTCAAACATGAATAAGTAAACCCTGCCTACAAACTGTTGAACCAGAATAAGTAAACCCTGCCTACAAACAGTGCAACCCAAATAACAAGGATCCTTATTACAGATTGTTAACCCTATTCCAGCGAAGACGTTCCAAGCTATATTATCACAGAAATACTTCTTTATTATACTGTACGTTGGTTTACACAGAAATACT
>NW_013856610.1:0-347 GCF_000517525.1 Limulus polyphemus
CAGCTGAGAGCTGCCGTTTCTAGGCTGATGATGGTGCATTAGCACTTATCAGTTCAGCTGAGAGCTGCCGTTTCTAGACTGGTGATGGTGTATTAGCACTTATCAGTCCAGCTGAGAGCTGCCGTTTCTAGATTGATGATGATGTAATAGCACTTATCAGTTCAGCTGAGAGCTGCCGTTTCTAGACTGATGATGGTGTATTAGCACTTTTCAGTCCAGCTGAGAGCTGCCGTTTCTAGACTGGTGATGATGTAATAGCACTTATCAGTCCAGCTGAGAGCTGCCGTTTCTAGATTGATTATGGTGTAATAGCACTTATCAGTCCAGCTGAGAGCTGCCGTTTCTAG
>NW_013856611.1:0-350 GCF_000517525.1 Limulus polyphemus
CTTTTATGAAAATTTCTAGCATGAGTGATTTTACATCACACTACCGTTCGCGCTCTTTACGAAACTCCTGCGTTCAAATCTATTTCCCTATTTCGTCAAAAGATGGCAACGTAAGCGCAACAACATACAAGCTAATGTAACGTACAGTGTGTGATATGTAAATCATAGTTACATTAAAATACTTTTCCAACTGCGTTGATCATTGAAAATGAATTTGACACTGTAATGTCAATTTCATAAGCTGTTTTGCTTTGTGAAGCATTAATTAGAAACAAACATGCCATTGAATGTAGCATTTAGGTAATAATGGCTGGAGACGGCTTAAATGGGTAATGAAGAAAAACTTTAAC
>NW_013856612.1:0-381 GCF_000517525.1 Limulus polyphemus
TCTCTTTCTAGCCACTCCACTATGATTTGGAATATATTTTACATAATTTGTGAGACAAACAAGACATTCATTCTTTAATAGCTAAGACTTTTTATACACTATGATAAATTGTTTAATAATATTGGCATGAAGTCCTGGCCAGGTACTTGTTTATTAACAGTTGTTGTCTATATAAATATAATAGTACTGTCTGTTGTATGTTATCTGTATAAATATAATAGTACTGTCTGTTGTATGTTATCTGTATATAAATATAATAGTACTGTCTGTTCTATGTTATCTATATAAATATAATAGTACTGTCTGTTGTATGTTATCTATATAAATATAATAGTACTGTCTGTTCTATGTTATCTATATAAATATAATAGTACTGTCTGT
>NW_013856613.1:0-475 GCF_000517525.1 Limulus polyphemus
CGCACAAACCGTAAAGCAAGGTGATCAAGAAGGGCATTTAATTAGAGCCCGCACTTCTACAAACAGCTCTCCTAATGCTACTTCATGGCTATATATATACTACTATGTTATTTAATTAAATTGAGATTATCAGCCTCTATTCCTCTCTCGGGCCTGATGGTTAGAGAGCTCGACTCGCAATCTGCGGGTTCTAATCCCCGTCACCGAATATGCTCGCTCTTTCTGCCGTGGGGGCGTTATAATGTTATGATCAATCACACTATTCGTTAGTAAAAGAATAGCCGGGTTCGTATCCCAGTCCCACCAAACATGCTTGCCCTTTCAGCCGTGGGGGCGTTATAATGTGACGGTTCAATCCCACTATTCGTTGGTAAAAGAGTAGCCCAAGAGTTGGCGGTGGGTGGTGATGACTAGCTGCCTTCCCTATAGTCTTACACTGCTAAATTAGGGACGGCTAGCGCAGATAGCCCTCGTG
>NW_013856614.1:0-350 GCF_000517525.1 Limulus polyphemus
TATCAGGTCAGATGGATGTGGCCATCAGAGTTGACACTGTAACTATCAGATCAGATGGATGTGGCCATCAGACTTGATACTGTAGCCCTATCAGATGTGTTTTTTTTTATAAAAGAGTTAACAAAAAGGATCACATATAAAATGTAATACACTTAAAATAAGACCCAAAACTGGAGCACTTTCGAATAGTTGACTATTCTTCTTTGTTCTCCTGAAGAAGAATAGTCAACTATTTCAGATGGGTGAAATTATCAGAATTGATACTGTAACTCTATCAGGTGAGATGGGTGTTTGTTAGATACTGTTACTACTACATGAAATGGTATAATAGTTGATACTTTTACTTCTTA
>NW_013856615.1:0-348 GCF_000517525.1 Limulus polyphemus
CTCAGTCAGGGCAACTTCTGGATACCATTTTCTTCCTGCCACTTTTTGGGTGTTTCTGGCAGTGTGATACGGTGCTCCATCTTCCTGGAACAACGTTGTGTTCTTGTCCACGTAAACCCGAGGAATAAAGTGACAAGAGTCCTTCCTCCAATATTTCGACGTATTTCGCAAAATTTATGTTGCCAACGCACTCCATTAAGCTCGATCTCTCACCAACCCAAACAGCTCCCCTAAACCATCACGCTGAAACCACCATGCTTCACAGTTGGCTGCAATCTGTTGAGCCAAAACTCTTGGTGAGGCATTCTCCAGACCCATATCCTTCCACTGTCCGAAAATTAAGCGAAT
>NW_013856616.1:0-556 GCF_000517525.1 Limulus polyphemus
GGGTAAAATCATGGGCTATAGCCTTGGCTTTTCGGTGAAAATCTGAATATTTTTGGAAAAAGAAATAAAGGGCTTTTTTGACGCAAAACTAATAGAAAAATACCGGAAAGTGCTTATTTTGTCGGAAAGAAACGTGGCCTAGTACTTACGTTACTTATCGTTAATAATGTGTGCTATTCGACTCGAGCGATAAAATGGCTGACTTTATAGTTAGACGGATTTGTAAGAAACGTGGCCTAGTATTTACGTTACTTATCGTTAATATTGTGTGCTATTCGACTCGAGCGATAAAATGGCTGACTTTTTAGTTAGACGGATTTGTAAGAAACATGGCCTAGTATTTACGTTAATCGCTCGTGTCGAATAGCACACATTATTAACGATAAGTAAAGTCAGCCATTTTTTTAGTTAGACGGATTTGTAAGAAACGTGGCCTAGTACTTACGTTACTTATCGTTAATAATGTGTGCTATTCGACTCGAGCGATAAAATGGCTGACTTTATAGTTAGACGGATTTGTAAGAAACGTGGCCTAGTACTTACGTTACTTATCGTT
>NW_013856617.1:0-378 GCF_000517525.1 Limulus polyphemus
TTCCTCTGTCCATCCATTCATTTCTGCCAGTAGCTCAAATTGTGCTCTATATGTTTCCCACGGTGCCTTCCCATCGAATTCCCGTGGCTTCCTTCGCACTGGATCACTCCTATTACTGACATTCATATCTGGGATGTGACTTCAAACGGGACTGAATATGTCTGCATTAGGGTTTAGCTGCGGGTTCTGTAAAGGGCTTGCCATTATCTGGGGCTGATTAAGTCGATGGTCAATGTATCCTCCTTGTGTAACACACAACAAATCGTTCTTTAACGTATCTAATTCGCTTTTAAATTTACTGATGTTTTCCATTTGTACCTCTTGCCATTGTTGTTGATTTTCCTGTATTTGCTGCTGACTTTCCTGCAACTGTTGGAG
>NW_013856618.1:0-351 GCF_000517525.1 Limulus polyphemus
ATATCTGGGGTTTGATAGAATAGTATATTTTAGTCGGTATGTCACAGCCATATCTGGGGTATGATAGAATAGTATATTTAGTCGGTATGTCACAGCCATATCTGGGGTATGATAGAATAGTATATTTTAATCGGTATGTCACAGCCATATCTGGGGTATAATACAATAATATATTGTAGTCGATAAACATATAGATAACGGACGTTAAACTAGTTTTGAATATTCAATGAACTGCATCTACCTGGAGATGATGGGTGGAAGACAGTTTGGTTTGTGAGATGAGGTTCTTCATTATAAAGACTGAAACATCGTCCACCAAAAAAAAAAAAAAAAAAAAAAACGTCCGGATAG
>NW_013856619.1:0-349 GCF_000517525.1 Limulus polyphemus
GCCAACTCTTGAACTTTTACCAACGAATAGTGGGATTGACCGTCACATTATAACGCCCCCTACGGCTGAAAGGGCGACCATGTTTGGTGTGACGGGGATTCGAACCCGCGACCCTCCGATTGCGAGTCGAGCGTCCAACCACCTGGCCATGCCGGGCCTTATATATCTTGCGAATCGTGGTGTCTGTCCGAGCGTTCATCTGTCTCTTGTTTACGGTGGCCACTTCCCGCGCTGTATTTGAAAAGCTGCGAACGCAGGCAAAGCTCAACATTCACTTTTGAAATGACGGGAGAACAGGCATGAATAATGTTGAAGCCAAATTTTATTTCGCTTGTTTGTTTGTTTTGAA
>NW_013856620.1:0-350 GCF_000517525.1 Limulus polyphemus
TTCCCACAGTTACAACAACCTTTCTGGATACCAGCCTTTCCTGCTGTGGCATCTCCCCTGTGCTGAAGTTGCCAGCATTGAGATCTCTTGTGCCCCAGTTTATTACAGTGCCAGCAAAGTCCCTCAAACTTCTCTGAAAGCTGACCTTTTCTGGCCTTGAATCCAGATGACTGTACCAACCTCGGTACCTCTGTGCTGGACTTAACGTAGGATTCAAATTCAAGAGCTCTGGCCATTGCATTCTGCATGGCAGAGGGGTGTGCTTGCTTCACTTGTATCTTAAGTTGTGGACTGTCCAAGGCATCTACGAACTGATCCCTCAGCAACAACTTGAGAAGATCGGGTGGTGC
>NW_013856621.1:0-349 GCF_000517525.1 Limulus polyphemus
GGAAACGTCTAGAGTAACTGTAAGGAAACTTTCAGCTATCAAGTAAAAATATGGAAAAGTCTGGAGCAACTGTAAGGAAACTTTCAGCTATCAAGTAAAAATATGGAAACGTCTGGAGTAACTGTAATGAAACTATCAGCTATCAAGTAAACATATGGAAAAGTCTAGAGTATCTGTAAGGAAACTATCAGCTATCAAGTAAAAATATGGAAACGTCTAGAGTAACTGTAAGGAAACTTTCAGCTATCAAGTAAAAATATGGAAAAGTCTGGAGCAACTCTAATGAAACTATCAGCTATCAAGTAAAACTATAAAAAGAGTCTGGAACAACTGTAAGGAAACTATCAGG
>NW_013856622.1:0-351 GCF_000517525.1 Limulus polyphemus
AGAAAATATGTGATAGTTTTGAGCATCACAGTCCGAGATAAAAAAAGTAGAAAATTTGCCAAACTATCACTCTTATTAATAATAAGACACACTACTGTGTGTCTTTATGAACTGATATTAATCTTCCCATTCTGCGGATTCCTTCTTGAGCGAATAAAAATCATCTGGTCTAACAAATCTTCAATAAGGGAACCATATGTTTGTTAATGCAACACAAAACACGGAATTAGAAGAAAAACAGCTATAATTTAAATAAAAAACGGAACAAAATAACCATTTACTCAAAACACGAGTTAAATTACCTAAAGACATGTACATTTTCTACCCACTTACTTCACCTATTCGTCTGTT
>NW_013856623.1:0-350 GCF_000517525.1 Limulus polyphemus
CCTTGGTACCTCTGTGCTGGACTTAACGTAGGATTCAAATTCGAGAGCTCTGGCCATTGCATCCTGAATGGTAGAGGGGTGTGCTTGCTTCACATGTATCTTTAGTTGTGGACTGTCCAAGGCATCTATGAACTGATCCCTCAACAACAACTTGTGGAGATCGGGTGGTGCAGTTGGGTAGGCCTTGTGTGCCATGCTTTCCAAGTCCTGTGCCAGCTCTTGCAGGCTCTCCCCTTTAGCACGGACTCTCGTTCTGAACCTAGCCCTGTAGACTTCTGACAGATTTTGGGTTCCGTACCTGAGTTCTGGAGCTGCTACCAGTACTCTATAGTTATGCCTGTCATCTGCTG
>NW_013856624.1:0-350 GCF_000517525.1 Limulus polyphemus
GAATTTTAGCTTTATAAGTCCGTAAACATGTCTCGACTTGTGACAATATTATCTTAGTTTATTTGAACCTCAAGCACTAGTGTGACAATATTATCTTAGTTTATTTGAACCTCAAGCACTAATGTGACAATATTATCATTGTTTATTTGAACCTCAAGCACTAATGTGACAATATTATCTTGGTTTATTTGAACCTCAAGCACTAATGTGACAATATTATATTAGTTTATTTGAACCTCAAGCACCAATGTGACAATATTATCTTAGTTTATTTGAACCTCAAGCACTAATGTGACAATATTATCTTAGTTTATTTGAACCTCAAGCACTAATGTGACAATATTATCTTA
>NW_013856625.1:0-351 GCF_000517525.1 Limulus polyphemus
AAGTGACAGCACAAGAGTTGAATAATAATTCTTATAAAGTCCAGTTAATTCACAGAATTAACACAACTGATGGAGGGAGAAGTGACAGCACAAGAGTTGAATAATAATTCTTATAAAGTCCAGTTAATCCTCAGAATTAACACAACTGATGGAGGGGGAAGTGACAGCACAAGAGTTGAATAATAATTCTTATAAAGTCCAGTTAATTCACAGAATTAACACAACTGATGGAGGGGGAAGTTCTCCTACAGACAGCACAAGATTTGAATAATAATTCTTATAAATTCCAATTAATCCTCAGAAGGAACACAATTGATGATGGGTGAAGTACTCCTACAGATAGCACAAGAG
>NW_013856626.1:0-351 GCF_000517525.1 Limulus polyphemus
ATGGGGTCAGCAGCGTGAACTTTGTACGTTGTCCGTAAACTATCTCACCCTTTTTGGTGGTCACTCTCGTTCAACCGATCACGAGCGCGTGCACATTTGAACGTTACTTTAGATATGATAGTAAGAAAGTGTTTCGGTACTTGAATATCATTTCTTTGAACTTTCAAACAAGTTTATTTCAACATATGTCCGTGTATGTTGTTTCAGAATAGAGACAAACTAATTGCCACTACTAACAAATGTATGTAACAGTTTATAGTACAGGTGGTTTCAATAAACACCGCCTGAGCCTGACCCCTTGTTATTTGATACATCCTGTTAGAAGAGATTACCAAACGATACAGACTACCA
>NW_013856627.1:0-912 GCF_000517525.1 Limulus polyphemus
ATACAGATGTTGTAGGTAGTTTGATACCAAACAATGTTTATAGTCCCTAAATATCTTGATACACATGGTGTAGGTGGTTTGATACCAAACAATGTTGATAGTCACTAAATATCTTAAAACGAATGTAGTAGGTGGTTTAATACCAAACAATGTTTATAGTCACTAAATATCTTTATACAGATGTTGTAGGTAGTTTGATACCAAAACAACATCTGTATCAAGATATTTAGTGACTATAAACATTGTTTTGTATCAAAGTATCTACAACATCTGTATAAAGATGTTTAGTGACTATAAACATCGTATCAAACCACCTTATAAAGATATTTAGTGCAGATGGTATGTGGTTTGATACCAAACACAAACCACCTACAACATCTGTATCAAGATATTTAGTGACTATAAACATTGTTTGGTATCAAACCACCTACACCATTTGTATGAAGATATTTAGTGACCATAAATACATACCAAACATTGTTTATAACTATAAATATTGTTTGGTATCAAACCACCTACACCATTTGTATCAAGATATTTAGTGACTATAAAGATATTTAGTGCGATGGTATAGGTGGTTTGATACCAAACAATGTTTATAATCAATAATATTTTTATACAGATGTTGTAAGTAGTTTGATACCAAACAATGTTTATAGTCACTAAATATGTTGATACAGATATTGTAGAAGGTTTGATACCACTAAATATCTTTGTACAGATGTTGTAGGTTGTTTAATACCAAACAATGTTGAAAGTCACTAAATATCTTGATACAGATGTTGTAGATGGTTTGATACCGAACAATGTTTATAGTCACTTAATATCTTTATACAGATGTTGTAGGTAGTTTGATACCAAACAATGTTTATAGTCACTAAATATCTTGATACAGATGTCGTAGAAGGTTTG
>NW_013856628.1:0-350 GCF_000517525.1 Limulus polyphemus
CAAGATAACTAGTGAATTAACACGCTTTACTCTATCAGATCGAATTTATGGAGCTTCTGTAGCTTTCGGTTCCACAATATTTAGTGCCTTGAACATTATTTGTACTCGCTGGCTAAAAAGTACTCAAAGCTCAGTGATATTGTTTAACTATGGGTGGATTGGTATAGTTATTAGTTTATTCAATATATTCTCAGAGGGAGAGCTTCCAGTCATACCGTGTGGAGAACCATCTTTATTAATTGTATTGTGTTCCCTAATCGAAATAATTGGAATAGCTTTACTCTATAAACTTGAACAAGCTGGTGTAGTTTCTATTGTTCGAGCAGCCTCTCATATTATTTTTCTTTTCA
>NW_013856629.1:0-350 GCF_000517525.1 Limulus polyphemus
CAAGCAAATGTTTTGCGCCCTGCTTGGGAGAAGGTGTCTAGCTTAAGCCCTGTGACAAAGAACTATTGGGCACAATGGGACCATTTGAAGCTTGAATATAGTATTCTTCTCCAGAGATGGGAATCTGCAGATGGGAAAGTGACGACCTGGCAAACGGTTATACCGAGAAAGTTACGGGAAGTTGTGCTGCGTCAATCCCATGATAATTTAACAGGAGGACATCTCGGAGTTAAGAAGGCATTGAGTCACCTACGACAGAGATTTTACTGGATTTGTATGAGGCAAGATGTGGAAGAATGGTGCAGGACATGCGGTACATGTTGTGGTAAAAGTGGATCCAAGCATAAAGG
>NW_013856630.1:0-405 GCF_000517525.1 Limulus polyphemus
ATAGGTGCTATCAGTAATTTCTATTAGCATCTGCCCCCAGTGGCACAGCGGTATGTCTGCGGACTTACAACGCTAGAAACCGGGTTTCGATACCAGTGGTGGGCAGAGCACAGATAGCCCTTGTGTAGCTTTGTGCATAATTGAAAACAAACAAACAATGATTGCACCTATCGGTGGAGAGGTTTTCTTTCATAATATACTGGTAATAGAAATTACTGATAGCACCTATAGGTGGAGAGGTTTTCTTTCATAATATACTGGTAATAGAAATTACTGATAGCACCTATCGGTGGAGAGTTTTCGTTAATAAGATGCAGGTAATAGAAATTACTGATAGCACCTATAGGTGGAGAGGTTTTCTTTCATAATATACTGGAAATTTTTATTAGCTGTATCTTATGAAAG
>NW_013856631.1:0-350 GCF_000517525.1 Limulus polyphemus
GAACAAGTGGCATATCTTGGGATGGAGTTTGAGGTTTGCTGCTTTCAAACACTTGAATACTTCCTTTAGCCGGGACATTTCCTCATCAGAAGTTGTTGCAAATACAATGACATTGTCCACGTACACCAGGGCTATTCTCCATTGTAGGCCTTCCAATACTCTTTCCATTAGCCTCTCAAATGTTGCTGGAGCATTACTAAGCCCGAATGGCATCACTCGGTATTGCCAGAGACCTTGGCCATAACTAAATGCTGTCTTAGGTCTATCTGCTTCAGCCATTTTTACTTGATGGAAACCTGACTTTAAGTCCAGAGTTGAAAACCACCTGGCTCTACTTAGAGCATCAAGAC
>NW_013856632.1:0-350 GCF_000517525.1 Limulus polyphemus
CAGCAGTCTGTATTCAAAATGCGTGTACAGTCTGATTTTAGCAGTCTGTATTCATAATGCGTGTACAGTCTGATTTTAGAAGTCAGTATTCATAATGCGTGTACAGTCTGATTTCAGCAGTCTGTATTCATAATGCGTGTACAGTCTGATTTCAGCAGTCTGTATTCATAATGCGTGTACAGTCTGATTTCAGTCAATATTCATAGTACGTGTACAGTCTGATTTTAGCAGTCAGTATTCATAATGCATGTACAGTCTGATTTCAGCAGTCTGTATTCATAATGCGTGTACAGTCTGATTTCAGCAGTCTGTATTCATAATGCGTGTACAGTCTGATTTCAGCAGTCTGT
>NW_013856633.1:0-349 GCF_000517525.1 Limulus polyphemus
TTGAAGACTGGTACACCAACAATAAGATTAGATATTGAAGACTGGTACACCAACAATAAGATTAGACATTGAAGACTGGTACACCAACAATAAGATTAGACACTGAAGACTGGTACACCAACAATAAGATTAGACATTGAAGACTGGTACACCAACAATAAGATTAGACATTGAAGACTGGTACACCAACAATAAGGTAAGACATTGAAGACTGGTACACCAACAATAAGGTAAGACACTGAAGACTGGTACACCAACAATAAGGTAAGACATTGAAGACTGGTACACCAACAATAAGGTAAGACATTGAAGACTGGTTCACCAACAATAAGGTAAGACATTGAAGACT
>NW_013856634.1:0-350 GCF_000517525.1 Limulus polyphemus
GGTCGGCGAGGTAAGCCAAAACTGTTGCATGCCAACAGGCTTTGGCGTTATCACGGTCCAGGACATTTCAGTTGGGATGAGGTGAACAAAGGAACAAATGACGCTTCTGAAGAGGTGTCACCTGAAAAAGCTAATGTTGAAGAAGAAACTATACTCAGTTTTGAAAAGAGAAACGGTGAAGCTCTTGATGAAGTTACTACCACTGATGTGACTGTTATTGACGATAGAACATTTCCTGATGAAGCAGATGAACCCCATATGAAGCAGAAGCCAACGAGATGGAGACCAGTACGGAAGAAGATACGTCCCGTAAAATTAAGAGACTTTGTTGAATTGTAATTTTGTGTTTG
>NW_013856635.1:0-713 GCF_000517525.1 Limulus polyphemus
TGCAGACTAAATCAACAGTGGCCCATAGAACGATACAAGTTATTGGATCCTATTTAATCCACTCGAACTTAAGAAAACACAAGTAGTTATGTTGTAAATATACGAGTTAATTAACACATTGACTGCAGAATAAAGTCAACAGTGGGTCATAGAACGATACTAGCTATTGGGTTTTATTTAATCCACTCGGACTTATGGAAACCCTTGTAGATATTTTGTAAGTATATCAGTTAATTAACACATTGACAGCAGAATAAAGTCAAAAGTTTGTCATAGAACGATACTAGCTATTGGGTCGTATTTAATAACTCGGAGTAAAGGAAAACCTTGTGATATGTTGTAAATATATGAGTTAATTAACACACTGGCTGCAGACTAAATCAACAGTGGGTCATAGAACTATATATTTACAACATATCACAAGGGTTTCCTTTACTTTGAGTGATTAAATACGACCCAATAGCTAGTATCGTTCTATGACCCACTGTTGACTTTATTCTGCCGTCAATGTGTTAATTAACTTATATATTTACAACATATCTATATGTGTTTCCTTAAGTCCCAGTGGATTAAATAGTACCCAATAACTAGTATCGGTTAATTAACACACTGGCTGCACACTAAAGTCAACAGTGGGTCATAGAAAGATACTAGTTATTGGGTCCTATTTAATCCACTGGGACTTAAGGAAATACATATAGATATTTTGTAAA
>NW_013856636.1:0-350 GCF_000517525.1 Limulus polyphemus
GATAACTTAAAAAAATGAAGACACGGTTATCCAATAATGAATAGGTTGACTAAATGTTACTAGGGTGGTTTTTTTTATCATATTAAAATAAAGCTATTCAGTATTAGGTACATTGACCAATCATTTCAAATGGATTGTTTCTTCCTAGAATAAACTTATTAAAGGAACTACAAAAGTTACTTAAATTGTGTATAGTATTCATTGTGAAAATCGTGCACTAGTTACATAACTCTAATGTCGTGTAGTATCCAATGAGAAGCGTTATTTAGCACTAGTTACATAACTCTAATGTCGTGCAGTATCCAATGAGAAGCGTTATTTAGCACTAGTTACATAACTCTAATGTCGTA
>NW_013856637.1:0-345 GCF_000517525.1 Limulus polyphemus
GAAATGAATTACTCCTTTGATGTCCCACCAAATGCAAAATATCACTTTCTTCGTTTGGAGTTCAGGATTTGGGGTCGGAAGTGAGTTTCGTCTAGGACTGAGCCATTATTTTTGGTGTTTAATATTCGCGTAGATAATACGTTTGTCATAACCGGTGACAATTCTGTTCAAAAATGGTTGACGCGCATTACGCGCCAGAAGAGACGAAGCAACGTTCATAGGTTGGAAATGATGATCATCGGAGAGTTGAGAGTTCGTGAGGCACCCAAACACCTTCTTCATGGAGTTTTCCCATATTCCTTAGATGTTTACGTATTGTTTCATGAGACACGTGCAAGTTCAGTG
>NW_013856638.1:0-352 GCF_000517525.1 Limulus polyphemus
TAAATTAATATGCGTTACTTCTGATTATAAAGGTGTAGTTAAATGAACATGTGTTACTTCTGATTAAAAAGGTGTAGTTACATTAATACGTGTTACTTCTGAATATAAAGATGTAGTTAAATTAATACGTGTTACTTCTTTTTATAAAGGTGTAATTAAATTAATACGTGTTACTTCTGATTTACAAAGGTGTAGATAAATTAATACGTGTTACTTCTGATTATAAAGGTGTAGTTAAATTAATACGTGTTACTTCTTTTTATAAAGGTGTAGTTAAATTAATACGTGTTACTTCTTTTATAAAGGTGTAATTAAATTAATACGTGTTACTTCTGATTACAAAGGTGTAGAT
>NW_013856639.1:0-350 GCF_000517525.1 Limulus polyphemus
TAATGTTTTAAATTATGTTTTACATTCACATGAGCAGTCCATCTTCACAATAATCAAACAGTGAGAATAATGTTGTTAATTGTATGTTTTACATTCATATGAGTAGTCCACATTCACAATAATCAAACAGTGATAATAATGTTTTAAATTATGTTTTACATTCACATGAGCAGTCCATCTTCACAATAATCAAACAGTGAGAATAATGTTGTAACTTATGTTTTACATTCATATGAGTAGTCCATATTCACAATAATCAAACAGTGATAATAATGTTGTAACTTATGTTTTACATTCATATGAGCAGTTCATCTTCACAATAATCAACAGTGAGAATAATGTTGTAACTT
>NW_013856640.1:0-350 GCF_000517525.1 Limulus polyphemus
TGATCCTGCCAGTCACTATCCATCTATAATAAAAGACCTACCAGCCACTATCCATCTGTAATAAAAGACCTACCAGCCAAAATCCATCTGTAATAAAAGACCTACCAGGCACTATCCATCTATAATAAAAGACTTACCGGCCACTATCTATCTATAGTAAAAGACCTATCAGCAACTATCCATTAATAATAAAACACCTACCAGTCACTACCCATCTATAATAAAAGACCTACCAGTCACTATCCATGTGTAGTAAAAGACCTATCAGCTACAATCCATCTGTAATAAAAGATCTACCAGCCACTCTCTATCTATAGTAAAAAGACCTATCAGCCACTATACATCTATAA
>NW_013856641.1:0-350 GCF_000517525.1 Limulus polyphemus
AGATTTTAATTAAAATTTTAGTACTATACATTACTCAATTTCTTAATTTAAAAGTAAATATTAAAAAAACAGATAAAAATCGATTTTTGTGTGTCGTTTTGTATGTTGAATGCAGTACTGGTTCAAATTAGTTTGTGAAGTCAAAATACTAAGTCTATAGTTTTGTACGAATTAAAAACTCAAATTACCAATATTTACAAGCTAGAATATAAAATAAGAAGGTCTTATCTTTTCTATTTGCTAAGATATTGCTCATGTAATATATCAAACACAGTGGCACCCCACCCACCTCTTTCCATTTTTGGAAACACTCTCTTATATACACTTAATTCTATATATGACATGAATAA
>NW_013856642.1:0-346 GCF_000517525.1 Limulus polyphemus
TTCAACAAAGTTTCATCAAGAGTGGTCATACTGGATGTACACTCCTGTTTCTACAACAGACAAGCTGCCGTTCATTCAACAAAGTTTCATCAAGAGTGGTCATACTGGATGTACACTCCTGTTTCTACAACAGACAAGCTGCCGTCCATTCAACAAAGTTTCATCAAGAGTGGTCATACTGGATGTACACTCCTGTTTCTACAACAGACAAGCTGCCGTTCATTCAACAAAGTTTCATCAAGAGTGGTCATACTGGATGTACACTCCTGTTTCTACAACAGACAAGCTGCCGTCCATTCAACAAAGTTTCATCAAGAGTGATCATACTGGACGGGACTATGGAAGT
>NW_013856643.1:0-508 GCF_000517525.1 Limulus polyphemus
CGTATGGTATGTTAGAGACTGAAAAGAGCTTATAGTAACTTCATCTTGATGAAGAAAGAAGTTCATAAAAATTAGGAAGATTTAATAAAACGATAAAGTTTTAAAGATCTAAGTTACTTTAGTTGGATTATACCATTATCTACCACACTGGGCAACATTATTAAAGTGTGTTCAATATCTTCCTTATAGAATAATTGTTTGCGAATTGCAGTTGTGTTATTCTGTTGATTTTTAGTAATCGTATTTTGAAGTACTGGCCAACAGTTCATCCTTTGACTTCGACCTGGAGTTCAACCTTTGACTTCGACCCAGAGTTCATCCTTTGACTTCGGCCCAGAGTTCATCCTTTGACTTCGGCCCAGAGTTCATCCTTTGACTTCGGCCCAGAGTTCATCCTTTGACTTCGACCCAGAGTTCATCCTTTGACTTCGGCCCAGAGTTCAACCTTTGACTTCGGCCCAGAATTCATCCATTGACTTCGACCCAGAGTTCATCCTTTGACTTCGAC
>NW_013856644.1:0-349 GCF_000517525.1 Limulus polyphemus
TAAAGGGAAGTCTTCTAAGTTGTCTTCTCATGGGAAGGCCCATATGACATAGTGGATCGTCTCTCAGACGTGCTTTCCAGATAAAATGTGGGTGGCAAGGTCAGCCAAAGGTGGTGCATGCCAACAGGCTTTGGCATTATCATGGTCCAGGACATTTCAGTTGGGATGAAGTGAACAACGGAACAAATGACGCTGCTGAAGACGTGTCACCTGGAAAAGCCCCTGTTGAAGAAGAAACTCCACCCAGTTTTGAGAAGGAAAACAGCGAAGCCGTTAATTAAGTTACTACCATTAATGTGACTGCTGCCGATAATGGGAAATTTCCTGATGGAGCAGATGAATCCCACGT
>NW_013856645.1:0-430 GCF_000517525.1 Limulus polyphemus
CGGTAAATACAGTTCAGTAACACCATGTTAGAGTAAACCAGATAGAACAGTAAATACAGTTCAGTAACACCATGTTAGAGTAAAACCAGATAGAACAGTAAATACAGTTCAGTAACGCCATGTTAGAGTAAAA
Source organism: Limulus polyphemus (assembly GCF_000517525.1). Classification (NCBI taxonomy): domain Eukaryota; kingdom Metazoa; phylum Arthropoda; class Merostomata; order Xiphosura; family Limulidae; genus Limulus; species Limulus polyphemus. Next base: position 134 of record NW_013856645.1, read on the forward strand.
CCAGATAGAACGGTAAATACAGTTCAGTAACGCCATGTTAGAGTGAAACCAGATAGAACGGTAAACACAGTTCAGTAACACCATGCTAGAGTAAAACCAGATTGAACATTAACACAGTTCAGTAACACAATGCTAGAGTAAAACCAGATAGAACAGTAAACACAGTTCAGTAACACCATGCTAGAGTAAAACCAGATAGAACAGTAAATAAAGTTCAGTAACGCCATGTTAGAGTAAAACCAGATAGAACAGTAAATACAGTTCAGTAACACATGCTAGAGTAAAACCAGATAGAAA
>NW_013856646.1:0-344 GCF_000517525.1 Limulus polyphemus
GTTGGTACAGTCATCAGGATTCAAGGCCAGGAAAGGGCAGCTTTCAGAGAAGTTTGAGGGACTTTGCTGGCACTGTAATAAACCTGGACACAAGAGAGCTCAATGTTCGAAACTTCAACACAGGGAATATGCCAAGGCGAAAACGGCTGCTACCCAGAACGATTGTTGGAACTGTGAAGAGCAAGGACATATGACGTCCCAATGTAAGAAGAATATTACCAATAAGTCAGCCTTGGGGAAACTAGTAGTAGTTGGTGTTGAGGTACACCCACCAACCCCCATCGTGAAAGTCCCAACAGCTAGGTGTAAAATGGCGAAGACACACATAGTGTCTATGTGACAGG
>NW_013856647.1:0-351 GCF_000517525.1 Limulus polyphemus
TGAGCCTTTAAAAAATTTTCATGTTGAGGATATGAAACAAAACATTGTTTTTTAGGTTTTATATATACATTTGAATAATTAAAAAATCATAAATTAGTACCACAGAATTCCGCTATAATTTATAAAGCTTAGTAAATAAGAAGTATTTTAGTCTTAAAAAATATGAAATTTCAAGCAGAGTAAAGACACACCCTGCCTAGTTGAAATATTGGTTCAAAAGAAAGAAATGGAGCCAAGTCTGTTAAAATGGCTGAGAAAGCCACTAGAGGGACATTCTGAGCTTCTGATTGGTTATTCTTGTCATATATAGAAGTAAGTGTATGTAAGGGAGCATTTCCAAAAATGGAAAGA
>NW_013856648.1:0-350 GCF_000517525.1 Limulus polyphemus
ACTCACGAGATCGACACAATCGTCATTCTCTCTCTCTGTCTGCAGTTCAATTACCTTATTGCCGTCACTTCTTACCGGTCTTATATACACAAGAATACCGCATATCTAGTAAACGCTCGAGACTTCACGAACGTTCGAAAATATGACTTACTAGCGTCACGTGACCTCCGCTGTCGTAACACTGCCCCTTCCTTAGTATTGTTCGTCCCGAACAATAGCCACTTACATTAAACCAATAAACAATAACTTAACTAAGTGTACAGAATTTACAAACACAAAATTAAAATTCAACAAAGTCTCTTAATTTTACGGGACGTATCTTCTTCCAAACTGGTCTCCGTTTCGTTGGC
>NW_013856649.1:0-352 GCF_000517525.1 Limulus polyphemus
TGTTGGAGGAAAAAGAAAAGAAACAAGAAGAACGAGAAAAGAAACAAGAAGAGAGACAACAACAGTTGCAAGAAAATCTGCAACAGTGCCAGCTCGAGCAATAAAATAAACAAGAAGAGAGATTACAGCAGCTGTTGGAGGAAAAAGAAAAGAACCAAGAAGAACGTGAAGAGAAATTACAGCAGTGGTTGGAGGAAAAAGAAAAAAACAAGAAGAACGAGAAAATAAACAGGAAGAAAGTCTCCAACAACTACAGGAAAGTCAACAACAGTGGCAAGAAGTACAAATGGAAAGCATTAGTAAATTTAAAAGCGAATTAGATACGTTAAAGGACGACTTTTTGTCTTTTACA
>NW_013856650.1:0-350 GCF_000517525.1 Limulus polyphemus
AAATATGTTTTAAACACAGTGGACAGTTTATTTTGTAATGTATAGAGCTTCTTATCGTAAAAATACCAGTTTTAATAATAATGTTACAATTTTTTTTTCCAAAATATATATACATATATATATTTTGACAAGTCCTGTAAGTTGAATTTCAATTGGATAATTTAAAATGGAGGAACTTAGGAATGACGTGTCGGAGCTTGCATTCAGTAAGGAAGCAAATATTGAGATTAAAATTATTAATTTTAAAGTCCCATTTCTCACAGGCACGGTATACACGCAGAGTATCATTTCCATATCGTCGAATCAGAACATTAGCAATCAATGTGTCCGAAGGAAAACGAAGTTTGATT
>NW_013856651.1:0-552 GCF_000517525.1 Limulus polyphemus
TTCTTCGACGTTGGCTTTTTCAGGTGACACCTCTTCAGCAGCGTCACTTGTCCTGTTGTCCACTTCATCCCAACTAAAATGTCCTGGACCGTGATAACGCCAAAGCCTGTTGGCATGCACCACTTTTGGTTTACTTCGCCGACCAAATTTTACCCGGAAAGTCACGTCTGCGAGACGATCCACTATGTCATATGGGCCTTCCCATGGAGATGACAACTTAGGAGACTTCCCTTTGGTCTTCCTGGGATTATACAACCATACCTTGTCTCCAGGTTCAAAGCTGACTTCAGTAGATCTCTTATCATCAGTTAACTTCATCGAAGGCCCGGCATGGCCAGGTGGTTAGGGCGCTCGACTCGCAATCTGCGGGTCGCGGGTTCGAATCCCCGTCACACCAAACATGCTCACCCTTTCAGCCGTGGGGGCGTTATAATGTGACGGTCAATCCCACTATTCGTTGGTAAAAGAGTAGCCCAAGAGTTGGCGGTGGGTGGTGATGACTAGCTGCCTTCCCTCTAGTCTTACACTGCCAAATTAGGGACGGCTAGCACA
>NW_013856652.1:0-350 GCF_000517525.1 Limulus polyphemus
CAGAAAAATGCCGCAATAATCATTAATTGTCAATTACGTCATTAAATACTACTCCAAATACAAAATATATAGCACCATTAAATTTCTTGTAAAAAAATGGTTATTATGAAGTTATTTTAAAATTTGCAAGTTCAACCGTTTGGTTTCCTTTAGCGAACAAATAAACAGACTTCCTCTTTTATATATATAGATAGATAGATTCTTCAAGATCTTGTTTTTGTCACCTTACGCCTCTTAATGAAGATGGGAACATTGACAGGGAAATAATATAATAGCCAATGCTCGGCGAGGGGTTTTCGTTTATAAAATTTTGTTGTTCTCGACTTGATTTCCATTTTATTACCTCGTCT
>NW_013856653.1:0-531 GCF_000517525.1 Limulus polyphemus
ATATGTTTTTATTTTCAAATAGGCCACAGAAAGACACAATAGAACAACAATAGATTTTTTAAAATATCATAATTAATTTTTAATTCACTTTATCATCGGAATAAAAAGTTTAACAGAAAACCTGTCCAAGGCCACTCTGTGATCCCAGTCCCGGGCCGCTTAGCCAACCCAATCCGCCCCTGTTCATGTTACTGTTAATCACTCAGATATGATTATTTCTAGTAGAATTATCACAGCATTATTTTAAACAGAAACTTTAAGACTAATGGTAAGTATGCCTAACTCTCAAATAAACTTATTTACATACTTTTCTCGTTAATCGTTACAGTAGCTAAATAGACATGATAATTCTCACTTCAAACTCCAAACTGTGGCCCATGCATGGCCCGGTGACTAGGGCACTGAAATCGCAATCTGCGGGTTCATATCCCCATCCCACCAAACATGCTCGCCCTTTCAGCCATGGGGGCGTTATTAAGTGATGGTCATTTCCACCATTCGTTGGTAAAAGAGTAGTCCAAGAGTTGGCAG
>NW_013856654.1:0-827 GCF_000517525.1 Limulus polyphemus
TTCTATCACGTAAGGATTTTTTTACAAATCGGGAAGAAAAACAAACTCTTACTTTGCTCAAATTATTATATCATTTACTTCAATGAACATTTTTTATTATTGTTTTTGTTAACAAAAATACAAAGAAACTGAAGAAAATGGAAGAATGCTCGATAAATTCAAAGAGTTTGGTTGTAATATCAGCTAGAAAGTTCATTTCTTATACTCACACATTCACTATTTCCCTGATAATCTCGGTGTCGTCAGCGAAGAACAAGGGGAAAGGTTTCATCAAACATCAGGGAAATGGAGAGGAGGTATCAGGGAAGGTGGAACATCAGCATGATGGCTGATTACTGCTGGTCATTGAAACGAGATGCTACAGACGCAATACATAACAAAAAAGACCACAACACTTAGTTTTGAGACTAAAAGACGTAGATTTCACACACAAACAAACCAGGTTGAATGAAGATGCAGATTCGTTTGACATCAATGTGTTATTGACAATATTTTCGTAATTTGGGTCCTTTGGAAGGCCCAAGTCTCTCCAAATCATTAAGTTCACCTTGTGTGAAAAGTTATGATTAACCAGATATTTCAGGTTGAAAACAATCACTATCATCATTTCTATTAACATCAGATTCAGAATCAGATGAAACTGTATCAAGAGTCTCCTGTGGAGTAGATGCAGGTACATCAGGTCCATGAGCAACAGGTCTTATAGCAGAATGAAGGTTCAGAGAAGAAATTTCCTTTTTATTTCGAGTGTTGTAACCTTGCACGTTACATTAGACAAAAAAAAAGCAGTCATCTCCGTGGTTTCTAAGCTTACACCAGACCACTGG
>NW_013856655.1:0-349 GCF_000517525.1 Limulus polyphemus
CTAGGCATTTCACTGGGACAGATCTAATGACTAAGTTAATAGATCTAGATGTAACATTTGTTCTAAAAGTTTATATGTAGTTTATATGGTACTCATAAGCATGATTTACCAGTATATACACTCATCTGCATTGATTTCCTTACTGTTGTATCACATTAATTAACATGAGTATGGGTGGTCTAAATAATGGCAGTTAAAGTGAAACCAGGTCCAAATGTGCCTAACTAGTCTTGAGATGCAACTATAATTGTATAATTTAAATATAATTTGTGGTTAGGAACTTTGTGCTTCCTTTCATCTGACAATTTGCATGTTGCAACTAAATAATGTAGTCAGTATTTTATTAATT
>NW_013856656.1:0-350 GCF_000517525.1 Limulus polyphemus
ATTAGGATTGGATTATCTACTACCGAGGAAGTTTGTAATTGATTTTGATAAAATGACGTTTGGAAACAACAAAGGCCAAGTTCCAGTAACTGTTAAAAGAGAGGTTGAGCTGATTGGGTGCCATCGGGCTAAAGTCAAGTCGACTGAAAAAGTTGAGGATGATGAAGTGGAACTAAATACAGATATCAAAGCAGAACAGGAGAAAGACCAAGATTTGAAGCCTATAATTGATTTCCTAAAATCAAGTGTTGTGCACCCTGCTTGGGAGAAGGTGTCTAGTCTAAGACCTGTGATAAAGCACTATTGGGCGCAATGGGAGCAGTTGAAGCTTGAAAATGGTATTCTTGTCC
>NW_013856657.1:0-348 GCF_000517525.1 Limulus polyphemus
CTCTGGTAACAAAAAATCGAGAAACAATCGGTAACAAAAAGCTTCAGTGCAGAACACATACCATTTCTAAAACTAGATATTCAGAATTTTGTAAGTAAACGCACAATGTTACAGCGAACCTTAATAAAATAATTCAAAAAGATTCATCTAAATGGGACTACCCTTAAACACATCGTAGGAAGGTGAAACTTCGCACGATACTGTGGAACGAACTAGTGAATATAAATAGCAAAAAGGTTAAGACCCATCAATTTAGAACCCTCTGATAGCAAGAAAGATATAACAGAGCAATATCAAAAAGCTTCACTGCAGTACACATTCTCTTTCAGAAAGCCAATAAAGTATTAA
>NW_013856658.1:0-350 GCF_000517525.1 Limulus polyphemus
TATATATATATATATACATAACATGGAAAATTTAGTGAATCAAAATTTCTGAAGAAAATATTTATTGTAACAAATAATAAAAGTTCGTATGGACCAACACCGAGATGTCTCTTAGAAAAAGGTCTTTGTCACATTCTTCGTTCACTTCATCGTGATTTAAGTCCTGGTTTGGACCTGGGAGGGTCAGGTGCAATCTAGACCTCTTCCTCCCGCATCGTGGGTGTTGTTTTTCCCTTAGGCTTAGGTGTTGTTTTAATTTACAGCATTTTCATTTCTCGGCATTTTTATACACTGTCACATTGCTTCTGATTGTTTGTTTGTTTTGAAATTCGCGCAAAGATACACAAGGG
>NW_013856659.1:0-350 GCF_000517525.1 Limulus polyphemus
TCTCTCATGAAACAATACGTAAACTTCTAAGAAATATGGGAAAACTCCATAAAGAAGGTGTTTGGGTGCCTCACGAACTCTCCGATGATCATCGTTTCCAATGTGTGAACGTTGCTTCGTCTCCTCTAGCGCGTAATGCGCGTGAACCATTTTTTGACAGAATTGTCACCGATGATGAAAAATGGATTCTCTATGCGAATATTAAACGCCAAAAACAATGGCTCAGACCTGGACAAAAACCACTTCCAACCCCAAAACCTAAACTCCGTCCTCAGAAAGTGATGCTTCGCATTTGGTGGGGCATTAAAGGAGTAATTCATTTCGAACTCCTCAATCCACAGCGAACTGTC
>NW_013856660.1:0-350 GCF_000517525.1 Limulus polyphemus
GAAAGTCCCAACAGCTAAGTGTAAAATGGCAAGCACACATAGTGTCTACGTGACAGGAAAGCTGGATGGCCAAAGTTGCAACTTTGTTATAGATTCTGCATCTCAGCAAACCCTTGTGAGTATCAAGGTGTTAAATCACAAAGGAGTACCAGAAGCCATATAGAAACTCTGTGGTGTGACAGGACATTATGCAAGGTTGTGGGGACCTGTGTGGGTAACTATTGAGCTCATGGGCTTAAATGACAAACACAAAGTATACTTGGCGGACATTGAAGACCAATTGATATTAGGGTTGGAATACTTACTACCGAGGAAGTGTGTAGTTAGCTTCGATAAAATGACGTTTGGGA
>NW_013856661.1:0-344 GCF_000517525.1 Limulus polyphemus
CCTAAACCTAGCCCTCCTGTGGACTTTGGACTGATTTGGAGTTCCATATCTGATTACTAGAGCAGCTACCAGTGCTCTATAGTTGTGCCTGTCATCTGCTGAGAACTGTCCAAGTATTTCCTGTGGTTGTCCCTTCAGGCTTGTTGCCAGGTACGCTGCTTTCTGCTCCTCTGTCCATCCATTCATTTTTACCAATAGCTCAAATTGGGCTCTATGTGCTTCCCATGGTGCCTTCCCATCGAATACTGTCGCTTGCTTCGTACTAAATCATCCCTATTGCTGACACTCATGTCTGGAATGTGACTTCCTACGCCGGACTGAAGAATGTCTGCATTAGGGTTTAG
>NW_013856662.1:0-350 GCF_000517525.1 Limulus polyphemus
GGACTACAACTCTTTCTTCTTAAAGAGACTGGATTAGTTTAGGATTGGACTACAGCTCCTTCTTCTTATCGAGACTGGATTAGTTTAGGATTGGACTACAACTTCTTCCTCTTAAAGAATCTGAATTAGTTTAGGATTGGACTACAGCTCCTTCTTCTTAACAAGACTGGATTAGTTCAGGATTGGACTACAACTTCTTCCTCTTAAAGAGGCTGGATTAGTTTAGGATTGGACTACAACTCCTTCTTCTTAACGAGACTGGATTAGTTTAGGATTGGACTACAACTCTTTCTTCTTAAAGAGACTAGATTAGTTTAAGATTGGACTACAACTCCTTCTTCTTAAAGAGG
>NW_013856663.1:0-351 GCF_000517525.1 Limulus polyphemus
TATAGACAATGTTTCTAACTAATAACACAGAACTAGTATATAGACAATGTTTCTAACTTGTAACACAGATCTAATATATAGACAATGTTTTTAACTTGTAACACAGATCTAGTATATAGCCAATGTTTCTAACTAATAACACAGATCTAGTATATAGACAATGTTTCTAACTAATAACACAGATCTAGTATATAGACAATGTTTCTAACTTGTAACACAGAACTAGTGTATAAACAATGTTTCTAACTAATAACACAGAGCTAGTATATAGACAATGTTTCTAACTAATAACATAGATCTAGTATACAGACAATGTTTCTAACTAATAACACAGAACTAGTATATAGACAA
>NW_013856664.1:0-350 GCF_000517525.1 Limulus polyphemus
CTTTTCTATTCTTATAAGGCCTTCATTCGTCCTTTTGTTTCTCATGATCTTATCTTATGGATAGCTGCCTCTTCATCTTTTTACAAAAGACTTATGGTGCTAGATTGCCATATTTTCCGTATGGCCGTCAAAATGAAACTACCCAGTATAACACAGGAGTTTTATGATCGCATCACATTTTCCAACATTCTTCGTCATCTTCAGAAGTTTCATATGAAATGTATCACATACTGCTGCCTGACTCACAATGTTACCCTTGCTGCCTTTCTAAACTCTCTGGTTCATCCTCCGCGAAAAGTGTTTCATCCATTTAAATATCCTTTTAACATGTTCGAGATAAAATCATAAAT
>NW_013856665.1:0-350 GCF_000517525.1 Limulus polyphemus
ATCCAAGTAAAACCCATTACATGTGAAACCTTCAATACATCCAAGTAAAACCCATTATACATGAAACCTTTGATACATCCAAGTAAAACCCATTACACATGACACCTTCGATACATCCATGTAAAACCCATTACACTTGAAACCTTCAGTACATCTCAGTAAAACCCATTACATGTGAAACTTTTGATACATCTCAGTAAAACCCATTACACTTGAAACCTTAGATACATCCAAGTAAAACCAATTACACTTCAAACCTTCAATTCATCCAAGTAAAACCCATTACACTTGAAACCTTCAGTACATCTCAGTAAAACCCATTACACTTGAAGTTTCACATCAAGTTTCAC
>NW_013856666.1:0-348 GCF_000517525.1 Limulus polyphemus
CGAGACAACCAATATGGCACCAAGTCCAACATTAAATCAAAACCAACCTAAAGAAATGCAATATGAAACCAAAGCCAACGAAATATGGACAGAAAAAATAGGATACAAAATCGTCATATTCTTAATGAAATCAAATAACAGGAAAGTATCGGGCTAAGAAAAACAATGTAGCGAAACCGGTTTCCTGTTTTCTGGTGGAACCGGTCAGCTGTTCACAAGCAGGTATTGTGATGACCCCAAACGTGCATTATCTAAACCTTAAAGCCTGAGAGGTGTCCTTTGTCTATTGTTTTGGTATTCGAATCTCAGACAAACTCTGGGAAAGTTTCTTGAATAATAATAATAATA
>NW_013856667.1:0-761 GCF_000517525.1 Limulus polyphemus
TCATGGGTCTTGTCTGGTTATATTTATTGTTGAGTTATGATTGTTCTGGGTCTCGTCTGGTTATACTTATTGTTGAGTTATGATTTTTCTGGGTCTTATCTGGTTATATTTGTTTTTGGGTTATAATTGTCCTGGGTATTGTCTGGTTATATTTATTGTTGGATATGATTGTTCTGGGTCTCGTCTGGTGATATTTATTGTTGAGTTATGATTGTCCTGCATCTTGTCTGGTTATATTTATTGTTGAGTTATGATTTTTCTTGGTCTCGTCTAGTTGTATTTATTGTTGAGTTATGATTTTTCTGGGTCTCGTCTAGTTGTATTTATTGTTGAGTTATGATTGTTCTGGGTCTCGTCTGGTTATATTTGTTTTGGGTTCTGATTGTCATGGATCTCGTCTGGTTATATTTATTGTTGAGTTATGATTTTACTGGGTCTCGTCTAGTTGTATTTTTGTTGAGTTATGATTTTTCTGGGTCTCGTCTAGTTGTATTTATTGTTGAGTTATGATTGTTCTGGGTCTCGTCTGGTTATACTTATTGTTGAGTTATGATTTTTCTGGGTCTTATCTGGTTATATTTGTTTTTGGGTTATGATTGTCCTGGATATTGTCTGGTTATATTTATTGTTGGATATGATTGTCCTGGGTTTCGTCTGGTGATATTTATTGTTGAGTTATGATTTTTCTGGGTCTCGTCTAGTTGTATTTATTGTTGAGTTATGATTGTTCTGGGTCTCGTCTGGTTATATTTATTGTTAAG
>NW_013856668.1:0-350 GCF_000517525.1 Limulus polyphemus
CGGAAAGGATGGATGATATTCACCATCAAGTGCGTTCAAACTTGAAAACGTCTGCTGATTCGATGAAGTTAACTTATGATAAGAGATCTACTGAAGTCAGCTTTGAACCAGGAGACAAGGTGTGGTTGTATAATCCCAGGAAGACCAAAGGGAAGTCTCCTAAGTTGTCTTCTCCATGGGAAGGCCCATATGACATAGTGGATCATCTCTCAGACGTGACTTTCCGGGTAAAACGTGGTAGGCGAGGTAAGCCAAAAGTGGTGCATGCCAACAGGCTTTGGCGTTATCACAGTCCAGGACATTTCAGTTGGGACGAAGAAGACCACAGAACAAATGACGCTGCTGAAGAC
>NW_013856669.1:0-541 GCF_000517525.1 Limulus polyphemus
TATTATGTAACTCGTGCATATATAAGAGAGAAGACTATACAATATGTATAGTGCATACATAAGACAAAATACTGTACATTATGTTGTTATTGAAAAGTAAGGTATTATGTAATTCGTGCATGTTTAACAGAGAAGACTGTACACTAAATTATTATTAGCATGTAAGGTATAATGTAACTCGTGCATGTATAAGAGAGAGAAGACTGTTCACTATGTTGTTATTAACATGTAAGGTATTATTTAACTCGTGCTTATATACGACAGAAGACTGTACACTTTGTTATACTAACATGTAAGGTATTATTTAACTATTGCATATGTAAGAGAGAAGACTGTACACTATATTGTTATACATAATACCTTACATGTTAAACTCGTGCATGTGTAAGAGAAGTTAATAACAATATAGTGTACAGTCTTAATGTAAAGTGTTATGTAACTCGTGCATGTTTAAGAGAGAGAAGACTGTACACTATGTTGTTATTAACATGTAAGGTATTATGTAACTCGTGCATATATAAGAGAGAAGACTATACACTAC
>NW_013856670.1:0-350 GCF_000517525.1 Limulus polyphemus
CTTCCGTCTAGCTGCTCTTCAACTATAACCCAATCTGTGGAGAATCTGTTGAACAGATTTCGGGATCATCCCACCAACTTTGGCCACATCTGCAGTCGTTAATCTGGGATTCATTTTGATGCTCCTCTTGACAGCCCTTTTTGTCCTCTCCAATATACCAGGACGACCCGGACGCTGCTCAGTTGTTTCCTTGCCGTGTTTTCTGAACTACACAATGATTCTGTTGACTGTCGAAAGCGGGATTCCCAAATTCTGCGAAATTTGCCACTGACTTATTCCAACATCTGCTTGACCAACTATTCCTTCCTCTAACAAAATCTAACAATTCGAGAGAATCTTGAGCTTTAGGC
>NW_013856671.1:0-351 GCF_000517525.1 Limulus polyphemus
TGATACCGAAGGTTTGGATACAAGATTAAAGGTTTAGAGACAAGACGTGACTTAAAGTGTTGTGATGATACCTAAGGTTTGGATACAAGATACGACTTATAATGTTGTAATGATACCTAAGATTTGGATACAAGATATGACTTCTAATGTTGAAATGATACCGAAGGCTTGGATACAAGATACGACTTCTAATGTTGTAATGATATAGAAGGTTTAGATAGAAGACACAAGGTTTAGAGACAAGACGTGACTTCAATTGTTATGATGATAGCTAAGGTTTGGAGACAAGACGTGACTTCAATTGTTTTGATGATAGCTAAGGCTTGGAGACATGATATGATTTCTAATGCT
>NW_013856672.1:0-350 GCF_000517525.1 Limulus polyphemus
AAAGTATCGTTAAATCTTGTGTATTCTTATTGACAGTACACAGTATTTTTAAATCTTGTTTCTTCTTATTGACAGGACACATTATTGTTAAATCTTGTGTTTTTTACTGACAGTACACATTATCGTTGAATATTATGTTTTCTTATTGACAGTACACAGTATTGTTAAATCTTGTGTGTTCTTATTGATAGTACCCAGTATTTATAAATCTTGTTTCTTCTTATTGACAGTACACAGTATTGTTAAATCTTGTGTCTTCTTATTGATAGTACACAGTATTGTTAAATCTTTTGTCTTCTTATTGACAGTACACACTATTGTTAAATCTTGAGTCTTCTTATTGACAGTAC
>NW_013856673.1:0-352 GCF_000517525.1 Limulus polyphemus
CGTTGTTTTACTATATAGACGACAAAAGTCGATCTTTATCTATATAGACGATCAAAGTCGATGTTTTATTATATAGACGAAAGAGTTTCCCGAAATACATTTTTAAAGAACTTGTGTATATTCTGTGTCTTATTTTTATTTCATTTCCTTATTATTAAAAAAAAAGACAGAATAATAGAAACAAATATTATTATAAAATATGTATATATATATATATACGTATTTCTCTAATCATTTTCGGTTTCGTTTTTGTGGGTGGTTCAGAAAGTGTATTGTGATCTCTAAAAATACTGAACTGATGGGATCAGTGATTTCAGTGGTGATGATATACGAATAGGGTTTATTGAGAGTA
>NW_013856674.1:0-350 GCF_000517525.1 Limulus polyphemus
ACTATCTAATATAAATAAGACTCTTAACAGTTAAACTATACGTCAACTATCTAATATAAATAAGACTCTTTTAACAGTTAAACTATAAGTCAACTATCTAATATGAATAAGACTCTTTTAACAGTTAAACTATAAGTCAACTATCTAATATAAATAAGACTCTTTTTAACAGTTAAACTATAAGTCAACTATCTAATATGAATAAGACTCTTTTAACAGTTAAACTATAAGTCAACTATCTAATATAAATAAGACTCTTTTTAACAGTTAAACTATAAGTCAACTATCTAATATGAATAAGACTCTTTTAACAGTTAAACTATAAGTCAACTATCTAATATAAATAAGAG
>NW_013856675.1:0-350 GCF_000517525.1 Limulus polyphemus
CTATTTGTTTAATAATAGACACAGATAAACAGTGATTTGTTTGTCTATTTGTTTAATAATAGATACAGTTAAACAGTGATTTGTTTGTCTATTTGTTTAATAATAGACACAGTTAAACAGTGATTTGTTTGTATATTTGTTTATAATAAACACAGTTAAACGGTGATTTGTTTGTCTATCTGTTTAATAATAGACACAGCTAAACGGTGATTTGTTTGTCTATTTGTTTAATAATAGACACAGATAAACAGTGATTTGTTTGTCTATTTGTTTAATAATAGACACAATTAAACAGTGATTTGTTTGTCTATTTGTTTATAATAGACACAATTAAACAGTGATTTGTTTGT
>NW_013856676.1:0-350 GCF_000517525.1 Limulus polyphemus
CATGGTAGTAAATTATTATGAACTGTGAGGCATGGTAGTAAATGACTATGAATGGTGAGTCATGGTAGTAAATTATTATGAATAGTGAGTCATGGTAGTAAATTACTATGAATGGTGAGTCATGGTAGTAAATTACTATGAATGGTGTGGCATGGTAGTAAATTACTATAAATAGTAAGTCATGGTAGTAAATGACTATGAATGGTGTGGCATGGTAGTAAATTACTATGATTGGTGAGTCATGGTAGTAAATTACTATGAATTGTGAGTCATAGTAGTAAATGACTATGAATGGTGAGTCATGGTAGTAAATGACTATGAACTGTGAGGCATTGTAGTAAATTACTATG
>NW_013856677.1:0-349 GCF_000517525.1 Limulus polyphemus
TAATGTCATCAAAGTCCTCATCTTCTGTGTCATTGGAAAACAGCTGAAGCAGCTCTGAGTCGTCAAGTTTAGGTGTGTTGCAATCCAATAGAATATTATTTTCTACTTCTAATTTGAATAACAGAAACTCTGATTTGCTCCAAATGAAAGTCCAATATAAAAATATCGTCTAGATAAAAAACCCTCTTACAACGCATCTTATATATATTTTTTAATTTTATCAATGTCGCAGAACAACAAAGATAACGTTGCACAGTTGATTAGAGTTACCATTATTCATAATGAAAGCGTGCGTGCGCGGGTGCACACATGTATGTATGTATATATATATATATATATATATACACAC
>NW_013856678.1:0-347 GCF_000517525.1 Limulus polyphemus
GATCTGAAACGAGTTGGAAATAGCGTAATATCATAATACCTCTTGGATCTAAATGTGGTACCAGACAAACAGATGGACAGAACTGACTATGATGTCGATCTGAAACGAGTAGGAAATAGCGTAATATCATAATACCTAATTATATTATTTTGGCACTTGTGTATAAAGTTAAAATCATAATACCTCTTGGATCTAAATGTGGTACCAGGCAAACAAATGGACAGAATGACTATGTTATCGATCTGAAACGAGTTGTAAATAGTTTGGAATAGCGTAATATCATAATACCTCTTGGATCTAAATGTGGTACCAGGCAAACAGATGGGCATAACTACTATGATATCGAT
>NW_013856679.1:0-384 GCF_000517525.1 Limulus polyphemus
GTATAAGTTGGATAGTTCCTTACTATAAATACTTTTTAAGTAGGAGAATACTTTACTGGATATATGTTGCAAGTAGAAGTTTCTTACTAAGAGCTTTGTACTGTCAGTTTTGTTTTTTGTTTTAGTAAATGCTCCTGAAGGAGTCATAAAGCGAAAGAATGAGTGTCTAATTAATAACAACATTTTGGTATTATAAGGTCATTTATTTTTAGTATTAATATGTCTTGTATACACCAATATGCACTACAGATATTAAATAATGCATTTTTTACTAAAAGTATCTTGTAAGTAGAACATGTTTTCAATAGAAGTACATTGTTAGGTAGAACAGGTTTTCAATAGAAGTACATTGTTTAGGTAGAACAGGTTTTCAATAGAAGTACA
>NW_013856680.1:0-350 GCF_000517525.1 Limulus polyphemus
CATACTTAATAATAATGTAAGAATGTGTTTACAAGACTGTACTAATCTAAGAAAGTGGTTACAAGACTCTTTAGTAATGTAAGAAAGTGGTTACAATACTTTGTAATAATTTAAGAAAGTGGTTACAATACTTTATAATAATGTAAGAAAGTGATTACAATACTTTATAATAATGTAAGAAAGTGATTACAGTACTTTATAATAATGTAAGAAAGTGGTTAAAATACTTTATAATAATGTAAGAAAGTGGTTACAATACTCTATACTAATGTAAGAAAGTGGTTACAAGACTCTATAGTAATGTAAGAAAGTGGTTACAATACTTTATAATAATGTAAGAAAGTGGTTAC
>NW_013856681.1:0-350 GCF_000517525.1 Limulus polyphemus
ATCTTATCTAACACCGTATTGTTACTGGGCCTACGTAGATTTTTACAACACTCGCTTTCTTTGATAGGAGAGATTATTCTCCAGGACACCTTTATTGAAACATTTCTCGTGGTTTGTTTTAGGAGTTCAAGGGTCAAAAACCTGGTGTCGTAAGTATTACATTTTACTCCGCTGAATAAAGAAAGATCTTATCTAACACCGTATTGTTACTGGGCCTACGTAGATTTTTACAACACTCGCTTTCTTTGATAGGAGAGATTATTCTCCAGGACACCTTTATTGAAACATTTCTCGTGGTTTGTTTTAGGAGTTCAAGGGTCAAAAACCTGGTGTCGTAAGTATTACATTTT
>NW_013856682.1:0-348 GCF_000517525.1 Limulus polyphemus
ACCTTTATTCTATGTATACAATACCTCTATTCTATGTATACAATACCTTTATTCTATGTATACAATACCTTTATTCTATGTATACAATACCTTTATTCTATGTATACAATACCTCTATTCTATGTATACAATACCTTTATTCTATGTATACAATACCTCTATTCTATGTATACAATACCTTTATTCTATGCATATCCATGATAATACTTCCATACGTGTAACGTCTAGAAGTAATGGTATACATACCTGAACAGTCCATTCATAATTTCAATATGGAATATGTGACCACATGTACATTGTCTACATTTTATTGGTCTGCACATAATTGTTCCATTGATTTGTATCTCT
>NW_013856683.1:0-350 GCF_000517525.1 Limulus polyphemus
TGTTATATACCATGAAGATATAATGAAAGTTATTGGCTTGTCGTGTCTCTGTTATATACCATGAAGATATAATGAAAGTTATTGGTTTGTCGTGTCTCTGTTATATACTATGAAGATATAATGAAAGTAATTTGACTGTCGTGTCCTTGTTAAATACCACATGGTTGTAATGAAACTTGAAAGTTATTGGCTTGTCATGTCTCTTTTATATACCATGAATATATAATGAAAGTTATTGGCTTGTCGTATCTCTGTTATATACCATGAAGATATAATGAAAGTCATTGGATTGTCGTGTCTCTGTTATATACCATGAAGATATAATGAAAGTCATTGGATTGTCGTGTCTC
>NW_013856684.1:0-440 GCF_000517525.1 Limulus polyphemus
CAATGTAGCATTACAGCCATCTCCTACAAATAATGTTACAATGTAGCATTACAACCATCTCCTACAAATAATGTTACAATGTAGCATTACAACCATCTCCTACAAATGATGTTACAATGTAGCATTACAACCATCTCCTACAAGTGATGTTACAATGTAGTATTACAACCATCTTCTACAAATAAGGTTACAATGTAGTATTACAACCATCTCCTACAAATAATGTTACAATGTAGCATTACAGCCATCTTTTACAAATAATGTTACAATGTAGCATTACAACCATCTCCTACAAATAAGGTTACAATGTAGTATTACAACCATCTCCTACAAATAATGTTACAATGTAGCATTACAACCATCTCCTACAAATAAGGTTACAATGTAGCATTACAATCATCTCCTACAAATAATGTTATAATGTAGTATTACAGCCATCT
>NW_013856685.1:0-349 GCF_000517525.1 Limulus polyphemus
AACTTGATATAACTTCATTGGAGCAAGTCCCTTATGCTTGGGTCCCCTTTTAGCACAACATGTACTGCAGGTCCTGCACCATTCTTCCACATCTTGCCTCATACCTATCCAAGAAAATCTCTGCCATAGGTGACTCAATGTCTTCTTAACTCCAAGATGTCCTACTGTTAACTATCATGGGATTGATGCAGCATAATTTTCCGTAACTTTCTCGGTATAACCGTTTGCCAGGTCGTCACTTTCCCATCTCCAGAGAAGAATACCATCTTCAAGCTTCAACTGGTCCCATTGTGCCCAATAGTTCTTTGTCACAGGGCTTATGCTAGACACCTTCTCCCAAGCAGGGCAC
>NW_013856686.1:0-349 GCF_000517525.1 Limulus polyphemus
ATCTTATAAAGTTGTCAATGATTGAGATTTCTCTAGTGAAGCATGTAACTTGTTTCTTATCATATAAAGTTGTCAATGATTGAGATTTCTCTAGTGAAGCATGTAACTTGTTTCTTATCATATAAAGTTGTCAATGATTGAGATTTCTCTAGTGAAGCATGTAACTTGTTTCTTATCATATAAAGTTGTCAATGATTGAGATTTCTCTAGTGAAGCATGTAACTTTCTTCTTATCATATAAAGTTGTCAATGATTGAGATTTCTCTAGTGAAGCATGTAACTTGTTTCTTGTCATATAAAGTTGTCAATGATTGTGATTTCTCTAGTGAAGCATGTAACTTGTTTCTTA
>NW_013856687.1:0-349 GCF_000517525.1 Limulus polyphemus
GTTAAGGACTTTGCAACTATAGCTGCTCCACTACATGTATTTGACTAAAAAAGGCCAGAAGTTTGAATGGGCAGTTTCTTGCCAGTTTTCTTTCAAGACATTGAAAGAAAAATTGGCCTCCACTCTACTTTTAAAGCTTCCAGATCCCTCACTGCCGTACATACTGGATTATGATACTAGTAATGTCGGAATTGGAGGAGTGTTGTCTCAGAAAGTGGGCGAAAACGAACATGTGGTGGCCTACTTCAGTAGGGTTTTGAGTGGACCAGAGAGGAAATACTGTGTAACACGGAGGGAACTCCTTGCTATAGTAAAGAGACTGACATATTTCCATCCTTACCTCTATGGT
>NW_013856688.1:0-350 GCF_000517525.1 Limulus polyphemus
AGACATGTTCCCGGTAACATTGACCTGTCTTCCTTGTTATTATGACATGCTCCTGGTAAGAGTGACCTGTCTTCCTGATTATAATGAGACATGTTCCTGTTAACATTGACCTGTCTTCCTGATTACAAAGAGACATGTTCTTGGTAACATTGACTTGTCTTCCTGATTATAATAATACATGTTCCTGGTAACATTGACTTGTCTTCCTAGTTATAATGAGACATGTTCCTGGTAACATTGACCTGTCTTCCTGGTTATAATGAGACATATTCCTGGTAACATTAACTTGTCCTCCTAGTTATTATGAGACATGTTCCTGGTAACATTGACCTGTCTTCCTAATATAATGA
>NW_013856689.1:0-350 GCF_000517525.1 Limulus polyphemus
ATAAGATTTAATAATATTGTAGATACACCGTCTATAAGGTTTAATAATATTGCAGATACACCGTCTATAAGATTTAATAATATTGCAGATTCACCGTATACAGGCTTTAACAATATTGTAGATACACCGTCTATAAGGTTTAATAATATTGCAGTCACACCGTATACAGGGTTTAACAATATTGTAGATACACCGTCTATAAGGTTTAATAATATTGCAGTCACACCGTATACAGGGTTTAACACTATTTTAGATACACCGTCTATAAGGTTTAATAATATTGCAGATACACCGTATACAGGGTTTAACAATATTGTAGATACACCGTCTATAAGATTTAATAATATTGT
>NW_013856690.1:0-371 GCF_000517525.1 Limulus polyphemus
TTCACCAAATTTGTTATGTAGGTACACTCTATCGTTGCGCAGTTATATGCAGAGTTTCACCTTTCTACTATTCGTTTTAAGGAAGTTATGGAAGGTTTTGCGTTTTGTACCAGTACTTCGTTCCATTTGGACTAATCTTCTCGAATTTTTTTATGAACGTTCGATGCATACTTGCATAATTACATGCAAAACTCTAGCTTCATGTTATCATTCTTGCGACTTTTGTGGTCCATTTTGTTACTACTTTATTGGCTTTCTAAAAGAGTATGTGTACTGCAGTGAAGCTTTTTCAATTTCCTCTGTTAAAGATTTCTTGCTATCAGAGGGTTCTAAATTGATAGAACTTAACCTTTTTGCTACGTATATTCACT
>NW_013856691.1:0-349 GCF_000517525.1 Limulus polyphemus
ATACAAGTGAAGCAAGCACACCCTTCTACCATGCAGGATGCAATGGCTAGAGCTCTCGAATTTGAATCCTACGTTAAGTCCAGCACAGAGGTACCGAGGTTGGTACAGTCATCTGGATTCAAGGCCAGAAAAGGTCAGCTTTCAGAGAAGTTTGAGGGACTTTACTGGCACTGTAACAAACCTGGGCACAAGAGAGCTCAATGTTGGAAACTTCAGCACAGGAGAGGTGATACAGCAGGAAAGGCTGGTATCCAGAACGATTGTTGGAACTGTGGAAAGCACGGACATTTGAGGAGCCA
This sequence comes from Limulus polyphemus, assembly GCF_000517525.1. Classification (NCBI taxonomy): domain Eukaryota; kingdom Metazoa; phylum Arthropoda; class Merostomata; order Xiphosura; family Limulidae; genus Limulus; species Limulus polyphemus. The sequence goes on from NW_013856691.1 coordinate 300, forward strand.
GTGTAGGAGGAATATTACCAACAAGTCCGCCTCAAGGAGACCAGTAGTGA
>NW_013856692.1:0-350 GCF_000517525.1 Limulus polyphemus
TACCGATTGTTCCGTGTCGTCCAGTTGTTGGATCAGTTACTTCTCTACCGATTGTTCCCGTGTCATTCAGGTGTTGGATCAGTTACTTCTACCGATTGTTCCGTGTCATCCAGTTGTTGGATCAGTTACTTCTCTACCGATTGTTCCCGTGTCATCCAGGTGTTGGATCAGTTAGTTCTCTACTGATTGTTGCTGCGTTATACAGGTGTTGGATCAGTTACTTCTACCGATTTTTGCAGTGTCGTCAAGTTGTTGGACCAGTTACTTCCCTACTGATTGTTCCCGTGTCATCCAATTGTTGGATCAGTTACTTCTACTTGAAGAAAACATCAACAGCTATGAACAAAGAG
>NW_013856693.1:0-350 GCF_000517525.1 Limulus polyphemus
CAGACCCAATTCAGCCAGTTGTGCCTGGATACGAAGGCCAAAGGGAGGAAGAGCAGACTGTCTGTTCCAAAAGAGCATGGCACACCGAGGAAGAAAGACACAATCCCAGGTAGGATGCTGTGGTAAGGATCGAAGCTTGTTAGCATATTGTAAAGAAAGTTGCAAACATTGGAAGTGAAGAGGAGGTTTGTGGGACTCAGTGTACAAAGTCTGGACTGGAGAAGTGCGAAAAGCCCCAGTGCAGAGCCGAAATCCCAGATGGTGAATGGGGTCCAGCATCTTCAAGGCCGAGGTCCTGGTAGAACCATAGACCAAAGACCCATAGTCCAGTTTTGATCGAATCAGGGCAC
>NW_013856694.1:0-350 GCF_000517525.1 Limulus polyphemus
AGGTGGGTGTGGCAAGAAGGGTCTGATTTTCTATTTGATGACTCTGTAACCACACAAGATTGAAGGGTACAAAAGTTATATTTTGTCTGAGCGATAACGATTTGATAGTGAGTAATGTGCATTAAATTTTATACTTATTTGAGATGTGGTGAATATATTAAATAAGAGGGGATGCCTAGAGAAAAACTGTCACATTTTTTACATTAGGCGAAATTCAGGATTTATCAAATATTGCTTTATAGAATCAAGAAGTTAAAACTTATATATTATTGAAATATGGATTATTAGCTATGCTATTCTTCTGTACTAATTGGTATAACGTAAACTAAAAGTAGTTTAATAAAATTATC
>NW_013856695.1:0-349 GCF_000517525.1 Limulus polyphemus
GTCTTCTTATTGACAGTACACAGGATCGTTAAATCTTATGGCTTGTTATTGATAGTACACAGTATCGTTAAATCTTGTGTCTTCTTATCGAAAGTGAACAGTATTGTTAAATCTAGTGTCTTTTAATTGACAGTACACAGTATTGTTAAATCTCGTGTCTTCTTATTGACCTGATGTACGGTACAGCAGCAATCACCAGGTGACCGCTGAAAGGTGAGAAAGGGTATTGGTAGGTCAGTCTTGAAAATACCAGCCAACTGTTAGTTACCAGTTGACAGTTAAAGCACGAGATAGGATATTGTTAGGTCAGTCATGAAAACACCGACCAACTGTTAGCCACCAGTTGACA
>NW_013856696.1:0-357 GCF_000517525.1 Limulus polyphemus
AAGGCTAGAATTTTGCATGTAAATACGCAAGTATGCAACGAACGTTCTTGAAAAAATTTCGAGAAGATCCGTCCAAATGGAACGAAGTACTGGTACAAAACGCAAAACGTTCCATAACTCCCTTAAAACAAAGAGTTGCAGAGTTTTACCTTCCTTATAACTACGCAACGTTACAGTGTACCGACAGAGACCAAATTTGGTGAAGAATCATCAATTTAGGACCCTCTGGTAACAAGAAATCGAAAAACAATCAGTAACCAAAAGCTTCACTGCAGTACACATACGCTTTCAGAAAAGCGTTTTATGTTATTCTTTTATTGGCTTTTGTGGTTCGCAAAAATGACAATAGCAGGCTAG
>NW_013856697.1:0-485 GCF_000517525.1 Limulus polyphemus
ACTCTAACTGTCTGAATAATTCCAACACAGTGTTACAATCATTAAACTATTCGCTCTAACTGTACGTTTAATTCCATCACAGTGTTAAATAATTAAATACTCAATCTAACTGTCTGTTTGATTCCATCACAGCGTTTCAGTAATTAAACTACTCACTCTAACTGTCTGTTTAATTCCATCACAGTCTAACAATAATTAAACTACTCACTCTGTTTAATTCCATCACAATGTTATAATAATTAAACTACTCTAACTGTCTGTTTAATTCCATCACAGCGTTTCAATAATTAAACTATTCACTCTAACTGCATGTTTAATTCAATCGCAGTGTTTCAATAATTAAATTTCTCACTCTTAACTGGCTGTTTAATACCATCACAGTGTGACAATAATTAAACTACTCACTCTTACTGTTTAATTCCATCACAGTGTTTCAATAATTATACTACTCACTCTTACTGTCTGTTTAATTCATCACAGTGTTT
>NW_013856698.1:0-349 GCF_000517525.1 Limulus polyphemus
AATTTGTACTTCTCCGTTTGTTAATTGATTTTTCCGTAACTTCGTTCCAACCAAACTTTAACGACACAAGTCTTTACTTTATAAAACTGGTTTATTCTCGATGACGCAACAATATTAACGTTTAGGTAGTTCAGTTACATCATTGTGTCCATCGCAAAGTTCAACTTATTTGGGAAGAAAATAATATATTTACAAATATACAAACCCGTGTCGTCATTTATTAAAACTTGAATTTACAAATTGGAACGAAATAACAATAATGATAATACTGATTTGAACATTCAACAATGTGTGTTTCTCGGCTGATAATACTTCTAACAATATCACCAAAATGAAAAAAAACAAAAAA
>NW_013856699.1:0-350 GCF_000517525.1 Limulus polyphemus
ACCAAACATGGTACATACTGGTCCTGAATCCACTACATATAACTGACCAAACATTCTACATATTGTTCCTGAATCTACTACATTAAACTGACCAAACATGCTACATATTGGTCCTGAATCTACTACATATAACTGACCAAACATGGTACATATTGGTCCTGAATCTACTACATATAACTGACCAAACATTCTACATATTGGTCCTGAATCTACTACATATAACTGACCAAACATTCTACATATTGTTCCTGAATCCACTACATATAACTGACCAAACATGCTACATATTGATCCTAAATCCACTACATGTAACTGACCAAACATGGTACATATTGTTCCTGAATCCACTA
>NW_013856700.1:0-535 GCF_000517525.1 Limulus polyphemus
AGAAAACTTGTCACGATGTAGCTATAACAAGTTGTCACGGTATAGCTGTATAAGATCCTATTGTTAATATCTTGATGGTACAATACTGTAAAGATCCTACTATTAATATTGTGATGTTACAATACTGTAAAGATCATACTGTTAATATTGTGATGTTACAATACTGTAAAGATCCTATTGTTAATATCTTGCTGTTACAATACTGTAACGATCCTATTGTTAATATCTTGATGTTACAATACTGTAAAGATCCTATTGTTAATATCTTGATGTTACAATACTGTAAAGATGCTACTGTTAATATCTTGATGTTACAATACTGTAAAAATCCTATTGTTAATATCTTGATGCATACCGTTAATATCGTGATGTTACAATACTGTAAAGATCATACCGTTAATATCGTGATGGTACAATACTGTAAAGATCATACCGTTAATATCGTGATGTTACAATACTGTAAAGATCATACCGTTAACATCGTGATGTTACAATACTGTAAAGATCCTATTGTTAATATCTTGATGGTACAATA
>NW_013856701.1:0-350 GCF_000517525.1 Limulus polyphemus
CTCGATAGTTACCCACACTGGTCCCCACAACCTTGCAGAATGTCCTGTCACACCACAGAGCTTCTGTACAACTTCTGGTACTCCTTTGTTATCCAGCACCTTGATGCTCACAAGGGTTTGCTGAGATGCAGAATCTATGACAAAGTTGCGCCTTTGGCCATCCAGCCTCCCTGTCACGTACATACTATGTGTGCTGGCCATTTTACACTTAGCTGTTGGGACTTTCACAATGGAGGTTGGTGGGCATCCCTTAGCACCAACCACTACTGGTTTCCCGAAGCTGACTTATTGGTGGTATTTTTCTTACACTGGCTCCTCAGTGTCAACTGTCCAAGTATTTTAGTGGTTGT
>NW_013856702.1:0-350 GCF_000517525.1 Limulus polyphemus
TGTTTCGTTGTACGCCTGTGTTTACAATCTGGCTTATGTTACACGGTAGGTACGCTACTGTTTCGTTGTACGCTTGTGTTTACAATCTGGCTTATGTTACATTGTAATTACGTTACTGTTTCGTTGTACGCTTGTGTTTACAATCTGGCTTATGTTACATTGTAAGTACGTTACTGTTTCGTTGTGCGCTTGTGTTTACAATCTGGCTTATGTTACATTATAATTACGTTACTGTTTCGTTGTAACTTTAATTCACAAGGTAAGACATTCTAATAACACGATATTTATAAAATATTTATTTGTACTTTAATTTACACAATACATTCATCTCTATTTACAAAGTCCGATGG
>NW_013856703.1:0-350 GCF_000517525.1 Limulus polyphemus
GTGATTCGTTAAGGTATAACAATAAACGGGTCTACTAACAGTTCTTATGTAATGGTATAACAATAAACGAGTCTACTAACAGTTCTTATGTAATGGTATAACAATATACGGGTCTATATACACTTCTTATATAATGGTATAACAATATACGGGTCTATATGCACTTCTTATATAATTGTGTGACAATAAACGGGTCTACTAACAGTTCTTATATAATGGTATAACAATATATGGGTCTATATACACTTCTTATATAATGGTATAACAATAAACGGGTCTATATGCACTTCTTATATAATGGTATAACAATATACGGGTCTACTTACAGTTATTATATAATAGTATAACAA
>NW_013856704.1:0-350 GCF_000517525.1 Limulus polyphemus
CTTAACTAGAAGAGACAATTTGTTGCTTTACTTCCTTACTTACTGTTTTATGTTTTATGAAACATAAGTTTAAGAACTTATTTCAAAATAGCAATAATCTACATAAATATATAGTGTATAATAATTAAATTTGTGACTGTGTTCTACAAAATACTAGTCTACTAAAACACAGCCAAGACAAGATGGTTTGTATAGACCAAAGATCATTGTAACTTCTGCATTGTTAGCCATCACGGCTGAAAGGTCAATGTAATACAAATAATAAATATAAATAAATGTATAATTGTTATGAGATTTAAGCTATTTAGTCAAAACATTTATGTTCATTCTAGAATTAAAATGGCATAATC
>NW_013856705.1:0-593 GCF_000517525.1 Limulus polyphemus
CACGACTAACGTAACATTAGACAGAACAAGACGACATGAACAAGTTGTTTTATATACACGATCAACGTAACATTAGACAGAGCAGGACGACATGAACAAGTTGTTTTATATACACGATCAACCTAACATTAGACATAGCAAGACAACGTGCCCAAGATGTTTTATATACACGACCAACGTAACATTAGACACAACAGGACGACATGAACAAGTTGTTTTATATACACGACTAACGTAAAATTAGAAACAGCAGGACGACATGAACAAGTTGTTTTATATACACGACCAACGTAACATTAGACACAGCAGGACGACATGAACAAGTTGTTTTATATATACGACCAACATAACATTAAACACAGCAGAACGACATGAACAAGTTGTTTTATATACACTACCAACGTAACATTAAACACAGCAGGACGATATGAACAAGTTTTTTATATACACGACCAACGTAACATTAGACACAGCAGGTCGACATGAACAAGTTGTTTTATATACACGACCAACGTAACATTAGACACAGCAGGACAACATGAACAAGTTGTTATATATACACGACTAACGTAACATTAAACACAGCAGGACGA
>NW_013856706.1:0-349 GCF_000517525.1 Limulus polyphemus
AGAGAAAAGAATTGCAATAGCACTGATATTACAATAATAACTGAAGAAATAATGACAGTAGCACTGATATTACAATAATAACTTAGGAAAGAATGAAAATGGCACTAATATTATAATAAGAACTGAGGAAAGAATGACAATTGCACTGATATTACAATAATAATTGAGGAAAGAATGACAATAGCACTGATATTGCAATAACAACTGAGGAAAGAATGACAATAGCACTTTTATTACAATAATGAGTGGGGAAAGAATGACAATAGCGCTAATATTACAATAATAATTGAAGAAAGAATGACAATAGCACTGATATTACAATAATAACTGAATAAAGAATGACAGTAGC
>NW_013856707.1:0-350 GCF_000517525.1 Limulus polyphemus
GCGACCTCGATCTGAATGCAGTTCATATGGCATAGCAAATCTGAAGAAGAAATCTTTAATAACCGAAGCTACAGTTGTAGCTTCCTGATTTGGTATTGCATATGCCTCAGGCCACTTAGTGAAATAGTCCATCACCACACAAATGTAGCTGTTTCCAGCACGAGTTTGGGGCAGAGGACCAGCAATGTCAACGGCTGCTCTTTCCATTTGTGCGCCAACTTGATATAACTTCATTGGAGCACGTCCCTTATGCTTGGGTCCCCTTTTAGCACAACATATGCTGCATGTCCTGCACCATTCTTCTACATCATGCCTCATACTTATCCAGTAAAATCTCTGTCGTAGGTGAC
>NW_013856708.1:0-350 GCF_000517525.1 Limulus polyphemus
TTCTCCTCCATCCACTGCTGTAGTCTCTCCTCTTGTTTATTTTCTGTCTTCTCCAACCACTGCTGTAATCTCTCTTCTTGTTTCTTTTCTCGTTCTTCTTGTTTCTTTTGCTGTTCTTGTATTGCTGCCATCAAATCTGCTAAGTCATAGTTTGATTTGCCACTTCTCGTTTCCATCTTTTTTTTTCCGTCCCACTCTCTGACACCAATTTATTGCATATCTGCTTGTTTGTTAATTTCTCGTAGAAATTCCTTGTGAGAAACTCCAGCGATACAAGTCCTTTCTTGATTAAAACTTGTTTTTTCTTCCTTGATACAAACTTTGTAATACACAGAATTACCACAGTTAGT
>NW_013856709.1:0-350 GCF_000517525.1 Limulus polyphemus
GTTAAATAAAGAATGTACTGGTTTATTTATCATATTAAATACAGAATGTACTGGTTTATTTATCGTATTAAATAAAGAATGTACTGGTTTATTTATCATGTTAAATAAAGAATGTACTGGTTTATTTATCATATTAAATACAGAATGTACTGGTTTATTTATCGTATTAAATAAAGAATGTACTTGTTTATTTATCATATTAAATACAGAATGTACTGGTTTATTTATCGTATTAAATAAAGAATGTACTGGTTTATTTATTGTATTAAATAATGAATGTACTGGTTTATTTATCATATTAAATAATGAATGTACTGGTTTATTTATCGTATTAAATAATGAATATACTG
>NW_013856710.1:0-350 GCF_000517525.1 Limulus polyphemus
TAGCTCTTACAAACGATGATTTATAAACAAAAGTTTCTCAAACTTACAACCAATATACAATATTCTTTCTAGTCTGGAATTTCTTCGATATCTTATCGAGGGTTCACGATGAGCGAGTTAATTACGAGTTGACGTAGGTACAATTCGCTTAACGGGAAGCTAGCTGGCTATGTCCTTCATTATTCACCTGTTATGCGCGCTGAGTCTTCCACGATAAATTTATATAATGTTTTCGTAAAAATACTAATGTCCAATGAGAATCCACTGATGTTAAATGATTTGTAATGTTCGAACTTTGTAAATGCTCCTAGTCAAATATCTGAAGTTTTCCGATTGGTAAGCGTTATAAC
>NW_013856711.1:0-546 GCF_000517525.1 Limulus polyphemus
TGTAGTAAATACTCTACACACTGTACCCTATCCTTGATGCAATAAATACTCTACATAGTGTACTCTATCCCTGGTGCAGAAAATACTCTACATAGTGTGCCCTATCCCTGGTGTAGTAAATACTCAACATACTGTACCCTATCCCTCGTGTAATAAATACTCTACATAGTGTACTATATCTCTGGTGCAGTAAATACTCTACATATTGTATCCTATCCCTGGTGCAGTAAATACTCTAAATAGTTTACCCTATCCCTTTTGTAGTAAGTACTCGACATATTGTACCTTTCCCTGGTGTAGTAAATACTCTACATAGTGTACTCTATTCCTGGTGCGGTAAATACTCTACATACTGTACCTTATTCCTTGTTCAGTAAATACTCTACATAGTGTACCCTATCCCTGGTGTAGAATAAATACTCTACATATTGTATCCTATCACTGGTGCAGTAAATACTCTACATAGTGTACCCTATCCCTGGTGTAGTAATTACTCTACATACTCTACCCAATCTTTGGTGCAGTAAATACTCTATATAGTGTACC
>NW_013856712.1:0-350 GCF_000517525.1 Limulus polyphemus
AGACATGGGTAACATACACTAACACGGTGGTTACCATACTTTAACAAGACATGGGTAACATACATTAACACGATAGTTGTACCATACTTTAACAGTACATGGATAACATACACTAACACGGTGGTTGTACCATACTTTACCAGTACATGGATAACATACACAAACACGTTGGTTGTACCATCCTTTACCAGTACATGGGTAACATACACTAACACGGTGGTTGTACCATACTTTACCAGTACATGGATAACATACACTAACACGGTGGTCGTACCATACCTTAACAAGACATGGGTAACATATATTTACACAATGGTTGTACCATACTTTACCAGTACATGGATAACAAA
>NW_013856713.1:0-349 GCF_000517525.1 Limulus polyphemus
GTGCAGCCGAGGTCATGATCTCTTTTCGAAAGACGTCAGTATAATTTGCCAAATCTTCTTTTACCTGAAGAGCCTGTGATGATGACAAATGAACTATGCTCTTCTTATAGAGGTCAGTCAAATATTCTGGAAGTGTATGTCCTTTCGTTACAGTTGTATTCCTTGCTTTAACAATGACTGGCTCTACCTCCTGGCACACACCCAACAATGTCCCTTCCTTAAGTGTCTGCTCACATTTAGAGAAATTGGCCACTGTTATAGGTACAACATGATGACCTGCTACAAGTGACCTTCCAATCTTCAAATCCGCTGGCTTGGATGGGTCTTCCACTGCTTCTACAAGCATTGG
>NW_013856714.1:0-350 GCF_000517525.1 Limulus polyphemus
TTTTTTTCTTTACTTTGTTTTTTGTTTTTTAATGCAGTGTTTCAACAGACATAGTGAGGTTGTATTTATAAGCAAGTTCTAAATACAATGAGGCTCCAACTGTAATATTTATTGTTTATCTACTGTTGGCTGGTAATTCCTGTTTCACCCTGTACTTAAGCTTTTTAAAGGAACACCACCTTTCTGTAAGAAAGCTAACAGCAAGGGGTAATGATAACATCGTTTACACTAGAATTATGATTCTTTTAAAAATTACTACTAGTTAATAATACTTATAAAAGCGGATACTCCATTTAAAACTATGTAAAATATTTCAGTGAAATTGGTTGCCACCATTTTTATGGTTTTTC
>NW_013856715.1:0-350 GCF_000517525.1 Limulus polyphemus
GAGAGGTTGAACTAATTAGGTGTCATTGGGCTGAAGTCAAGCCGAATGAAAAAGTTGATGATGATGAAATGGAACTAAATACAGATATCAAAGCAGAACAGGAGAAAGACCAGGATTTGAGGCCAATGATTGATTTTCTAAAAGCGAGTGTTGTGCACCCTGCTTGGGAGAAGATGTCTAGTCTAAGCCCTGTGACAAAGCACTATTGGGCACAATGGGACCAGTTAAAGCTTGCAGATGGTATTCTTGTCCGGAGATGGGAAACTACCGATGGGAAAGTGACGACTTGGACAACAGTTATACCGAAGTAGTTACGGGAAGTTGTGCTGCGTCAATCCATGATAGCTTAA
>NW_013856716.1:0-350 GCF_000517525.1 Limulus polyphemus
ACTTGTATATGTATCAAGTAATGAGGAAAACAAAGTAACAGTATCATGGTTAGAGTTTGAACTATCAACCAATAATATAGTACTTATATATGTATCAAGTAATGAGGAAAACAAAGTACAGTATCATGGTTAGAGTTTGAACTATCAACCAACAATATGGTACTTGTACATGTATCAAGTAATGAGGAAAACAAAGTACAGTATCATGGTTAGAGTTTGAACTATCAACCAATATTATGGTACACAATGGTACACATTGTTAGTCTAATATATGTATCGTTTAATATGTCTGTAAATTACACTTTGTTAGTCTAACATATGTATTGTTTAATGTCTCTAAATTACACTTT
>NW_013856717.1:0-350 GCF_000517525.1 Limulus polyphemus
CGTGTATTCTTCATATATTGAAACATATAGGTGTAATAAAATACACTGTAATAATACGCCTAGGGTCCACTGCGTGTATTCTTCATATATTGAAACATATAAGTGTAATAAAATACACTGTAATAATAAGCCTAGGGACCACTGCGTGTATTCTTCATATATTGAAACATATAGGTGTGATAAAATACACTGTAATAATACGCCTAGGGACCACTGCGTGTATTCTTCTTGTATTGAAACATATAGGTGTAATAAAATACACTGTAATAATACGCCAAGGGACCACTGCGTGTATTCTTCATATATTGAAACATGTAAGTGTAATAAAATACACTGTAATAATACGCTTA
>NW_013856718.1:0-350 GCF_000517525.1 Limulus polyphemus
CAATAGTGTTTTCTACAACGCTTGTCAATAGTGTCTTCTACAACACTTGTCAATAGTGTCTTCTACAACACTTGTTAATAGTGTCTTCTACAACATTTGTCAATAGTGTCTTCTACAACGCTTGTCAATAGTGTCTTCTACAACACTTGTCAATAGTGTCTTCTACAACATTTGTCAATAGTGTCTTCTACAACGCTTGTCAATAGTGTCTTCTACAACACTTGTCAATAGTGTCTTCTACAACACTTGTCAATAGTGTCTTCTACAACACTTGTCAGTAGTGTCTTCTACAACATTTGTCAATAGTGTCTTCTACAACACTGTCAATAGTGTCTTCTACAACACTTGTT
>NW_013856719.1:0-350 GCF_000517525.1 Limulus polyphemus
AATTATACTAGTAATGTTCTGTTAATTTTACTAGTAATGTTCTGTTACTTATACTAGTAATGTTCTGTTAATTATGCTAGTAATGTTCTGTTAATTATACTAGTAATGATCTGTTACCTATACTAGTAATTTTCTGTTACCTATACTAGTAATGTTCTGTTACCTATACAAGTAATGTTCTGTTAATTATACTAGTAATGATCTGTTAATTATACTAGTAATTTTCTATTACCTATACTAGTAATATTCTATTAATTATACTAGGAATGATCTGTTACCTATAATAGTAATGTTCTGTTAATTATACTAGTAATGTTTTGTTAATTATACTAGTAATTTCCTGTTACCTA
>NW_013856720.1:0-348 GCF_000517525.1 Limulus polyphemus
TCACTCGTCTTACACTAAACAAAACGATATAGATTTTGAAGTGGTGCTAATTGTAACCAAAGTCAGGTTTTGTACTGGCTCGTCTTACACTAAACAAGACGATATAGATGTTGAAGTGGTTCTAACTGTAACCAAAGTCAGGTTTTGTACTCACTCGTCTTACACTAAACAAAACGATATAGATGTTGAAGTGGTGCTAATTGTAACCAAAGTCAGGTTTTGTACTGACTCATCTAACACTAAACAAAACGATATAGATGTTGAAGTGGTGCTAATTGTAACCAAAGTCAGGTTTTGTACTGACTCATCTAACACTAAACAAAACGATATAGATGTTGAAGTGGTGCT
>NW_013856721.1:0-349 GCF_000517525.1 Limulus polyphemus
TTTTTGGCTATATTAAATTATATATTTTTGTAGTACTATGTGTAGTACTATAGTGTTCGTGTTGGCTATATTAAATAACATATTTGTTTGTAAAATTATAGTGCTTGTGTTGAATATATTATATCCTATATTTGTTTGTAGTACTATACTGTAGTATTATAGTGTTCGTGTTGGCCATATTAAATCAGATATTCGTTTGTAGTACTATAGTGTTTGTGTCGGCTATATTAAATAAGATATTTGTTTGTAGTACTATAGTGTTTGTGTTGGCTATATTACATCATATATTTATTTGTAGTACTATAGTGTAGTATTATAGTATTTGTGTTGGTTATATTAAATAATACAA
>NW_013856722.1:0-217 GCF_000517525.1 Limulus polyphemus
AGTATATTTTTAGTTCTGGTCTTTGTAGATGGCTCGGTTAGATCGGAAGTTAATATTAAACACGTGGCGTATCAACAATAAATAATAAATACAACACTATATACTGTTTACTAGCTGGTCTATAAAACATAATAATTAATATTAAATATCAAAGAGCTGGAAAACTATATTCAATTATTGACAGTAATAGTAAGTTAAAACATAAAGGTAAACCTTA
>NW_013856723.1:0-378 GCF_000517525.1 Limulus polyphemus
ACAACTATAGAGAAGAACCAGTGAGGATTTATTCCTTTCATAATGTAGATCCACTTTAGGAAGATAACTAGGATTCACTGAATCCTTACAACTACAGAGAAGAACCAGTGAGGATCCACTTCATGAAGATAGCGAGTACTCAGTGAATCCTTACAACTACAAAGAAGAACCAGTGAGGATTTATTCCTTTCATAATGTAGATCCACTTTAGGAAGATAACTAGGATTCACTGAATCCTTACAACTACAGAGAAGAACCGGTGAGAATTCAATCCTTTCATAATGAAGATCCACTTTAGGAAGATAACTAGGACTCACTGAATCCTTACAACTACAGAGAAGAACCAGTGAGGATTTATTCCTTTCATAATGAAGATCC
>NW_013856724.1:0-1669 GCF_000517525.1 Limulus polyphemus
CTTTATTGCATTACAAACAAACTTTCAAATATAAGGAATAAAATAAAACTTTATTGCATTAGAAACAAACTTTCAAATATAAGATATAAAAAACTTTATTGCATTAGAAACAAATTTTCAAATATAAGAAAAAGAAACTTTATTGCATTACAAACACATTTTCTAATATAAGAAATAAAAACCTTTATTGCATTAGAAACAAACTTTCAATTATAAGAAATAAAAACTTTATTGCATTAGAAACAAACTTTCAAATATAAGAAATAAAAAAAAATCTTTATTGTATTAGAAACAACCTTTCAAATATCAGAAATAAAAAACTTTATTGCATTGGAAAGAAACTTTCAAATATAAGAAATAAAAACTTTATTGCATTAGAAACAAACTTTCAAATATAAGAAATAAAAAACTTTATTGCATTATTTTTATTTCTTATATTTGAAAGTTTGTTTCGTTTCTAATGCAATAAAGAAACTTTCAATTATAAGAAATAAAAAACTTTATTGCATTAGAAACAAACTTTCAAATATAAGAAATAAAAAAATATTTATTGTATTAGAAACAACCTTTTTTATTTGAAAATTTGTTTCTAATGCAATAAAGTTTTTTATTTCTGATATTTGAAAGGTTGTTTCTAATACAATAAATATTTTTTTATTTCTTATATTTGAAAGTTTGTTTCTAATGCAATCAAGTTTTTTATTTCTTATAATTGAAAGTTTGTTTCTAATGCAATAAAGGTTTTTATTTCTTATATTTGAAAATTTGTTTCTAATGTAATAAAGTTTTTTATTTCTTATATTTGAAAGTGTCTTTATTGCATTAGAAACAAACTTTCAAATATAAGAATAAAAAACTTTATTGCATTAGAATCAAATTTCAAATATAAAAAATAAGAGACTTTATTGCATTTTTATTTCTTATATTTGAAAATTTGTTTCTAATTTGAAAGTTTGTTTCTAATGCAATAAAGTTTTTTATTTCTTATAATTGAAAGTTTGTTTCTAATGCAATAAAGGTTTCTAACGTAATAAAGTTTTTTATTTCTTATATTCGAAAGTTTATTTCTAATGCAATAAAGTTTTATTTTATTCCTTATATTTTAAAGTTTGTTTCTAATGCAATAAAGTTGTTCAATTTCTTATATTTGAAAGTTTGTTTCTAATGCAATAAAGTTGTTCAATTTCTTATATTTGAAAGTTTGTTTCTAATGCAATAAAGTTTTTTTTTTCTTATATTTAAAAGTTTGTTTCTAATGCAATAAAGTTTTATATTTCTTTTATGCAATAAAGGTTTTTATTTCTTATATTTGAAAATTTGGAAAGGTTGTTTCTATTACAATAAATATTTTTTTATTTCTGATATTTGAAAGGTTGTTTCTATTACAATAAATATTTTTTTATTTCTTATATTTGAAAGTTTGTTTATAACGTAATAAAGTTTTTTATTTCTTATAATTGAAAGTTTGTTTCTAATTTGTTTCTAATGCAATTTAAGTTTTTTATTTCTGATATTTATTTCTTATATTTGAAAAAAAACTTTATTGCATTAGAAACAAACTTTCAATTATAAGAAATAAAAAACCACAGCCAAGGGAACTGGCTTGGAAAAATCAGCGTGGAAAGGATACTGTCCCTACGTCCCTATGTCCAAGCCCGTTCCCTTGGCT
>NW_013856725.1:0-859 GCF_000517525.1 Limulus polyphemus
CTTATTGACAGGACACATTACTGTTAAATCTTGTGTTTTATTACTGACAGTACACATTATCTTTGAACATTGTGTCTTCTTCTTGAGAGTACACAGTATTGTTAAATCTTGTGTGTTCTTATTGATATTACACAGTATTTCTAAATCTTGTGTCTTCTTATTGACAGTACACAGTATCGTGAAATCTTCTGTCTTCTTATTGAAAGGATAAATTACTGTTAAATCTTGAGTTTTCTCACTGACAGTACACATTATCTTTGAATATTGTGTTTTCTTCTTGAGACTACACAATATTGTTAAATCTTGTGTGTTCTTATTTATAGTACACAGTATTTCTAAATCTTTTGTCCGATTTAACAATACTGTGTACTGTCAATAAGAATCAATAAGAAGACACAAGACACAAGATTTAACAATACTGTGTACTCTTCTTATTGACAGTATACAGTATAGTTAAATCTTGGTCTTCATTGACAGTACACAGTATCGTTAAATCTTTTGTTTTCTTATTGACAATTCACAGTATTGTTAAATCTTGTGTCTTCTTATTGACAGTACACAGTATTGTCAAATCTTGTCTCTTTTTATTGACAGTACACAGTATTGTTAAACCTTGTGTCTTCTTATTGAGAATACACAGTATTGTTAAATCTTTTGTCTTCTTATTGAGGTACACAGTATAGTTAAATCTTGTGTCTTCTTAGTGACAGTACACAGTATCGTTATATCTTGAGTCTTCTTATTGACAGTACACAGTATAGTTAAATCTTGTGTCTTCCTACTGAGAGTACACAGTATTGTTAAATCTTGTGTCTTCTTATTGACAGTACACAGTATAGTTAAATCTTGGTCTTCTTAT
>NW_013856726.1:0-472 GCF_000517525.1 Limulus polyphemus
CATTTTAGTACTGTTAAAACTTGGAAACTCAATAACTTTAGTAGTGTTTAATAACTTAAGAAGTGTTTAAACTGTGTAACTCAATAAGTTTAGTACTGTTAAAACTTGGAAACTCAATAACTTTAGTAGTGTTTAAACTGTGTAACTTAATAACTTTAGAAGTGTTTAAACTGTGTAACTCAATAAGTTGGGTACTGTTTAAACTGTATAACTTAATAACTTTAGTACTGTTTAAATTGTGAAACTCAATAACTTTAGTGCTGTTTAAATTGTGAAACTCAATAACTTTAGTGCTGTTTAAACTGTGAAACTTAATAACTTTAGTACTGTTTAAACTGTGAAACTCAATAACTTTAGTACTGTTTAAACTGTATAACTTAATAAGTTTGGTACTGTTTAAACTGTATAACTTAAGTACTGTTTAAACTGTATAACTTAATAACTTTAGTACTGTTAAACTGTGAAACTCAAT
>NW_013856727.1:0-350 GCF_000517525.1 Limulus polyphemus
AAGAATCTGTGTATTTAACTCCAGACATTAATCTATGTATTTATCTACATATGATACACTGTGTATTTAACTCCAGATATTACTGTGTACTTAACTGTAGCTAAGAATCTTTGTATTTAACTCGAGACAGTACTCTGTGTATTTAACTTCAGATATGTCTCTGTGTACTTAACCCAAACATGAATCTGTATATTTAACTCCAGATATTACTGTGTACTTAACCCAAACATGAATCTGTATATTTAACTCCAGATATTACTGTGTACTTAACCCAAACATGAATCTGTATATTTAACTCCAGATATTACTGTGTACTTAACCCAAACATGAATCTGTATATTTAACTCCAG
>NW_013856728.1:0-350 GCF_000517525.1 Limulus polyphemus
GGATACTTCTTTCAATCCTAAGTTTAAGTACAGGATGAAAAAATGGGTTTTATAGAAGCTTTTGAAATTTGTAATATCCAGTACGAGATGAAAAATTGGGTTTTATAGATACTTCTTTAAATCCTAATTACCAGTAGAAGATGAAGAATTGGGTTTAATAGATACTTCGGTGAATCATAAGTATCAGTACAAGATGAAAAAAAAATGGTTTTATAGAATCTTCTGTAATTCGTAAGTCGGCCCGGCATGGCCAGGTGGCTAGGGCGCTCGACTCGCAATCTGCGGGTCGCGGGTTCGAATCCCCGTCCCACCAAACATGCTCGCCCTTTCAGCCGTGAGGGTCAATCCCA
>NW_013856729.1:0-644 GCF_000517525.1 Limulus polyphemus
CATAGGTGTAACTCTAGTTACCGAATTTATAACAACCACATTCATCTTTAGAGTTATTTGGTACAACAACTCCACGAACACATAGGTGTAACTCTAGTTACCGAACTTATAACCACCATACTGATTTTAGGCTTACTTGGTACAACTACTACATAAATAACTAGGTGTAACTAAAGTTACCGAATTTATATCCAACATACTCACTTTAGCCTTACTTGGTAAAATACTCCATGAACATCTAGGTGTAACTATAGTTAACAAATTTATAACCACAAAACTCATTTTCAGCCTTACTTGGTACAAGAACTCCATATACACCTAGGGGTAACTATAGTCACCGAATTTTTAACCCACCATACTCATTTTTAGGATGGTTATAAATTCGGTAACTATAGTTACACCTAGGTGTTTATGGAGTAGTTGTACCAAGTAAGGAATACTCATCTTTAGCCTTACTTAGTACAACTACTCCATGAACAACTAGGTGTAACTCTAGTTATCGAATTTATAACAACCATACTCATCTTTAGTCTTACTTGGTACAACTACTCCATGAAACCTAGGTGTAACTCTAGTTTCCGAATTTATAACCATCATACTCATCTTTAGCGTTATTTGGTACAACAACTCCACGAACAACTAAG
>NW_013856730.1:0-350 GCF_000517525.1 Limulus polyphemus
CTGTTTTTGTTGTAGATAACATACGATTGTTTGTCATTTTAATGTGTATAATGTATAAAGTCCAGCTTCATTGTGTTAAAATATAAACTTGTCTAGCTATTTTTGTTGTAGATAACATACGATTGTTTGTCACTTTAATATGTATAATGTATAAAGGATGCCCGGCATGGCCAGGTGGTTAGGGCGCTCGACTCGCAATCTGTGGGTCAAGGGTTCGAATTCCCGTCCCACCAAACATGCTCGCCCTTTCAGTCGTGGGGGCGTTATAATGTGACGGACAATCCCACTATTCGTTGGTAAAAGAGTAGCCCAAGAGTTGGCAGTGGGTGGTGATGACTAGCTGCCTTCCC
>NW_013856731.1:0-350 GCF_000517525.1 Limulus polyphemus
AAGCAATAAACATAGATGTAGCTAAGGTGGTTACTAAACAAGCTTTATCAACACAAACACTAAACATATATGTAACTAAGGTGGTAACTAAACAAGCTTTATCAACTCAAACACTAACAGAGGTGTAACTAAGGAGGTTACTAAACAGGCTTTATCAACACAAACACTAAACATAGATGTAGCTAAGGTGGTTACTAAACAAGCTTTATCAACACAAATACTAAACATAGATGTAGCTAAGGTGGTTACTAAACAAGCTTTATCAACACAAACACTAAACATATATGTAACTAAGGTGGTAACTAAACAAGTTTTATCAACTCAAACACTAACAGAGGTGTAACTAAGGA
>NW_013856732.1:0-350 GCF_000517525.1 Limulus polyphemus
CCAACTCTTGGACTATCCTTTACTATCGAATAGTGGGATTTAGCGACACATTATAGCGTCCCCACAGCTGAAAGGACGTGCACGTTCATTTATGGTATTCGAACTTGCGATCCACAAATTACAAGTGGAGCGCCCTAACCACTAGGCCATGTTAGGCGAAGGACCTCGCAATGACTTAAAAGTGGCAAATACACATGATTCTGGATCTCAAGCCCAGCAGCCAACTGAAGTCTTATAACAAAACCAGGAACCGGCCAGTAGGTCAAAACCTATAATTGACATTGTAGGAATAAAGAGTGATTTATTTGCGTATTTCTGTACTCGCATCTTCCAGCTAGTTTCAACCCTCT
>NW_013856733.1:0-350 GCF_000517525.1 Limulus polyphemus
GACCATATTGTTCTCAGAAGAATCAAGATTCGCTCAATTTTCGGACAGTGGAAGGATATGGGTCTGGAGAATGCCTCACCAAGAGTTTTGGCTCAACAGATTGCATCCAGCTGTGAAGCATGATGGTTTCAGCGTGATGGCTTGGGAAGCTGTTTGGGTTGGTGGGAGATCGAGCTTAGTGGAGTGCGTTGGCAACATAAATTTTCCGAAATACGTCGAAGAATTGGAGGAAGGACTCTTGCCACTTTATTCCTCGGGTTTCGTGGACAAGAACCCAACGTTGTTCCAGGAAGATGGAGCGCCGTGTCACACTGCTAGAAACACCCAAAAGTGGCAGGAAGAAAATAGTA
>NW_013856734.1:0-388 GCF_000517525.1 Limulus polyphemus
AGAGTGGCAGAATGGAATAGAGTAGGATAGAGAGTGACAGAATGGAATAGAGTAGGATAGAGAGTGGCAAAATGGAATAGAGTAGGATAGTTAGTGGCAGAATGGAATACAGTAGGATAGTTAGTGGCAGAATGGAACAGAGTAGGATAGAGAGTGGCAGAATGGAATAGAGTAGGATAGAGAGTGGCAAAATGGAACAGAGTAGGATAGAGAGTGACAGAATGGAATAAAGTAGGATAGAGAGTGGCAGAATGGAACAGAGTAGGATAGTTAGTGGCAGAATGGAACAGAGTAGGATAGATAGTGGCAGAATGGAATAGAGTAGGATAGATAGTGGCAGAATGGAATACAAGTAGGATAGAGAGTGACAGAATGGAATAGAGTAGGA
>NW_013856735.1:0-350 GCF_000517525.1 Limulus polyphemus
CAGGAAGCCCCTTCCAGACCCGCAACTAAACACTAATGCAGACATCTTCAGTCGTGCCAGAAGTCACATCCCAGACACGAGTGTCAGCAATAGAGGTGATGTAGTACGAAGAAAGCCACAGGAATTCGATGGAAAGGCACCCTGGGAAGCATATAAAGCACAATTTGAGCTCTTGCACATAAATAAATGGATGGAAAGATTAGCAGTGTACCTGGCAACGAGCCTGAAGGGACAACCACTGGAAATACTTCGACAGTTGTCAGCAGATGACAGGCAAAACTATAGAGCACTGGTAGCTGCTCTAGAAATCAGGTATGGAACTCAAAGTCAGTCTGAAGTCTACAGGGCTA
>NW_013856736.1:0-348 GCF_000517525.1 Limulus polyphemus
GTTTTGGTTGTGTTTTAGTGGATTAGTATTTTGTAAAATACAGTCACATTTCAATTATAATACATTATATATCTATATACATTATTACTATTTACAAATAAGTTCTTAAATGTATTTTTTTTAAAACATAGAACAGTAAATAAATAAGTGTAGCAAACAATTATATCTTCTAGTTATGACCTTTATACTCATTTGCTCCTTGCTGTAGGTTGCTAAGCCTTATAGAATTTAGCATGTGGAGGATATGAAACAAAATATTTTTTTAGGTTTATATATATATATATATATACGTTTAAATAACCCAAAAATCATAAATTACTATATTGATACCATAAAATTCCACTATAA
>NW_013856737.1:0-351 GCF_000517525.1 Limulus polyphemus
ATATCTACTCTGAGCTCACCGCTGGTAAATGAACCCAGGGTTTTAGTGTTATAAACCTTAATCTTGCCACTGAACCAAAGAGGAACTATTTTTGACGTGGCAAGGTGTGTTAATATTTGGTAAGATGCTGTGCATTATCGTTTGATCTAAAGCGAACTTAGTTGAAGCAATGAATTTGTTATTGGGAAAAAAAAAAAAAACTAAGTTTCTCGTAAAGTGGCGCCATCTCTTGTCAATAATTTAAATCTTTGAGTCCATACATTAACTTCTCGAAAAATTGCCTTATAATAATATAAATTTACAATTGTCAAAGTTAAATATAAATTTTATTGAAATATTTCTAAACATCAT
>NW_013856738.1:0-510 GCF_000517525.1 Limulus polyphemus
GCGAATAATAGCGTACCAGATGATGAATCTTGTCGATAAGTATTACATATGGTGATTTTGGGAATAATAGTGTAACAGATGATGAACTTTACGATAAGTATATCAAATGGTGATTTTTGTGGATCATAGTGTACAAGATATTGAATATTGTCGATAAGTATATCAAATGGGAATTTTTGTGAATCATAGTGTACCAGATGAGGAATCTTGTCGATAAGTATAACATATGGTGATTTTTGTGAATCATAGTTTTCCAGATAATGAATCTTGTCGATAAGTGTATCAAATGATGATTTTTGTGGATCATAGTGTACCAGATAATGAATCTTGTCGATAAGTATAACATATGGTGATTTTGTAAATCATAGTGTACCAGATAATGAATCTTGTCGATAAATATAACATATGGTGAATCACAGTGTACCAGATGATGAATCTTTTCGATAAGAATAACGTATCGTGATATTTTTTAATCATAGTGTTCCAGATGATGAATCTTGTCAATAAGTA
>NW_013856739.1:0-350 GCF_000517525.1 Limulus polyphemus
ACAACACTTTATATGAAAATATTTATTGTTTAACAATACGAATGTTAAACAATGATATTATTGTTTTCATTTCAGTACCCGTAATAGTAAAGATATTTACGCCTCCACTTGTTTTTGCCACGGTGGGAATACCACTTCTAATACTTTTATTAGGGTAAGCATAATATTTATGTTGGTTGGATTTCTTTATTGTTAAGTACAGAGCTATCCAATGGGATCGAACCTGTAATAGTAACGTTAGTAACCCTCAAGTTTACAGCTAATTGGTTGGGTGGGGTAAGATTTTAGAAACACTTCAATCTATTATCACGATTTTGAAATTGATTTCTTATTATTAAAATTTATAATTG
>NW_013856740.1:0-1064 GCF_000517525.1 Limulus polyphemus
GAAATAACAAAATTTAACAATAATATATACTGTCAATAAGAAGACACAATATTCAACGATAATGTGTATTGTCATTAAAAAAACACAAGATTTAACAATAATGTGTCCTGTCAATAAGAAGATACAAGATTTAACGATACTGTTTACTGTCAATAAGAAGAAACAAGATTTAACGATACTATGTGCTGTCAATAAGAAGACACAAGATTTAACAATACTGTGTACTGTCAATAAGAATACACAATATTTAACGATACTGTGTACTGTCAATAAGAAGATACAAGATTTAACGATACTGTGTACTGTCAATAAGAAGACAGTCTTCTTATTGAAAGTACACAGTATCGTTAAATCTTCTTCTTATTGACAGTACACAGTTTTGTTAAATCTTGTGTTTTCTTATTGAAAGTACACAGTATCGTTAAATCTTGTGTTTTCTTATTGACAGTACACAGTATCGTTAAATCTTGTTTCTTCTTATTGACAATACACAGTATCGTTAAATCTTGTTTCTTCTTATTGACAGTCCACAGTATCGTTAAATCTTGTGTCTTCTTATTGACAGAACACATTATTCTTAAATCTTGTGTTTTTTTACTGACAGTACACATTATCGTTGAATATTGTGTCTTCTTATTGACAGGACACAGTATCGTTAAATCTTGTGTCTTCTTATAGATACTACACAGTATTGCTAAATCGTGTGCACAGTATTGTTAAATCGTGTGTTACTATCAATAAAAAGACACAAGATTTAACGATACTGTGTCCTGTCAATAAGAAGACACAAGATTATACAATAATGTGTACTGTCAGTAAAAAAACACAAGATTTAACAATAATGTGTCCTGTCAATAAGAAAACACAAGATTTAACGATACTGTGTACTGTCAATAAGAAGAAACACGATTTAACGATACTGTGTACTGTCAATAAGAAGACACAAGATTTAACGATACTGTGCACTGTCAATAAGAAAACACAAGATTAAACAAAACTGTGTACTGTCAATAAGAAGACACACGATTTAACAATACTGTGTACTATCAATAAAAAGACACAAG
>NW_013856741.1:0-351 GCF_000517525.1 Limulus polyphemus
GGCGTTATCATGGTCCAGGACATTTCAGTTGGGACAAAGTGGAAAACAGAACAAATGACGTTGCCGAAGACGTGCCACCTGACGAAGCCACCGTCGAAGAAGAAACTCTACTCAGTTTTGAGGAAGGAAATGGTGAAGCTCTTGGTGAAGTTACTACCACTGATGTGACTGTTACCGATGATGGGACATTTACTGATGAAGCAGATGAACCCCACATGAAGCAGAAGCCAACAAGACGGAGACCAGTACGGAAGAAGATATGTCCCGTAAAATTAAGAGACTTTGTCGAACTGTAATTTTGTGTTTGTAATTCTGTACAGTTAATTAAGTTATTGTTAATTGTTATTGGTT
>NW_013856742.1:0-350 GCF_000517525.1 Limulus polyphemus
ACTAATACTCATAGAAATTACTGCACACAGAGGATGTGTCACCCTTCTATTGGTGGAGGTTATAGTCTAATGATTACATCACACATTGCTGCAATACACATTAATACATGTAGGAGTGAGAGATTTCTTCAAGTCTTGTAGAGAGCACAAAAAATCTTCACAGTAGTGGTGAGAGATAATGGCTCTTTATCGCTCAAAGAAGTGAGTATACATTTTTGAAGAATTAATTCTACATTAGATAGAATTCTACCATCAGTAGAAGAAAAAGATTACCTGGTACGCAGTAATCAAACATCAGTAACATGGAAATTCTTTATTATGCTGAAGTCAACAATCAGTGTCATGAAAAC
>NW_013856743.1:0-485 GCF_000517525.1 Limulus polyphemus
ATATGGTGGTTATAAGTTCGGTAACTAGAGTTACACCTAGGTATTCGTGCAGTTTTTGTACCAAATAACACTACAGATGAGTATGGTGGTTACAAATTCGGTAACTAGAGTTACACCTAGGTGTTCGTGGAGTTGTTGTACCAAATAACGCTAAAGATGAGTATGGGGGTTATAAATTCGGTTACCAGAGTTAAACCTAAGTGTTCATGGAGAAATTGTTCCAAGTAAGGCTAAAGATGAGTATGGTGGTTATAAAATCGGAAACTAGAGTTACACCTAGGTGTTGATGGAGTAGTTGTACCAAGTAAGGCTAAAGATGAGTATGGTGGTTATAAATTCGGTAACTAGAGGCAACTACTCCATGAACACCTAGATGAAATACGAAGTAAGGCTAAAGATGAGTATCGTGGTTATAAATTCCGTAACTAGAATTTCACCTAGGTGTTCATGGAGTAGTTGTACCAAGTAAGGCTAAAAATGAGTAT
>NW_013856744.1:0-773 GCF_000517525.1 Limulus polyphemus
AGTGTAAACATAGAGGTTTTGGTAATACTAGTGTCGGATATGTAGTGTAAACATAGAGGTTTTGGTAATATTAGTGTCGGATATGTAGTGTCAACATAGAGATTTTGGTAATACTAGTGTCTGATATGTAGTGTAAACATAGAGGTTTTGGTAATACTAGTGTCAGATATGTAGTGTAAACATAGAGGTTTTGGTAATACTAGTGTCGGATATGTAGTGTAAACATTGGGGTTTTGGTAATACTAGTGTCTGATATGTAGTGTAAACATCGAGGTTTTGGTAAGACTAGTTCGGATATGTAGTGCAAAAATCGAGGTTTTGGTAAAACTAGTTCGGATATGTAGTGTAAACATAGAGGTTTTGCGAGACTAGTGTCGGATATGTAGTGTAAACATGGAGGTTTTGGTAATACTAGTGTCTGATATGTAGTGTAAACATCAAGGTTTTGGTAATACTAGTGTCTGATATGTAGTGTAAACATGGAGGTTTTGGTAATACTAGTGTCGGATATGTAGTGTAAACATAGAGGTTTTGGTAATACTAGTGTCGGATATGTAGTGTAAACATAGAGGTTTTGGTAATACTAGTGTCGATATGTAGTGTAAACATCGAGGTTTGGTAATACTAGTGTCGATATGTAGTGTAAACATAGAGGTTTTGGTAATACTAGTGTCTGATATGTAGTGTAAACATCGAGGTTTTGGTAATACTAGTGTCGGATATGTAGTGTCAACATAGAGGTTTTGGTAATACTAGTGTCTGATATGTAGTGT
>NW_013856745.1:0-348 GCF_000517525.1 Limulus polyphemus
CTATCGACAAGGTAAAGACTCAAGCCTAATGCCCCATGTAACACCTTTAAGTTGATGTTCTGGACACCTGATTATCGACAAAGTAAAGACTCAAGCCTAATGTCCTATGTAACACCTGTAAGTTGATGTACTGGACACCTGATTATCGATAGAGTAAAGACTCAAGCCTAATGTTCTATGTAACACCTTTAAGTTGATGTATTGGACACCTGATTATCGACAAAGTAAAGACTCAAGCCTAATGTCCTATGTAACACCTGTAAGTTGATGTTCTGGACACCTGATTATCGACAGAGTAAAGACTCAAGCCTAATGCCCCATGTAACACCTGTAAGTTGATGTACTGGA
>NW_013856746.1:0-343 GCF_000517525.1 Limulus polyphemus
AGCTATAGATCCACTCGATATCACTATGTTCTTAACACTTTTTATATAAGCTATTTAGTAAACAAGATTTGTTATGGTTAACACCTAACGATATTAAACAGCAGAAGAACTATTTTATTTGTATTTCTAATACAATATTGCGAACAGCCTTTTCTGATTTTGTATCTATAGATTCTTTTAGAAGTGTATAGAAAATTTGAATATTTAGAAAATGCACGAGACTAGTTATCGTTTAAAACAATTGTGTGTTTTACGTGATAGTCAACATTACTTTGATTTTGCTAATTTCCACTCACACATGTTGTGTTCTCTTTAGTTAATTATTATTTAAGAATGTTTCCAG
>NW_013856747.1:0-570 GCF_000517525.1 Limulus polyphemus
ATCAAAGTCAAAAACATCTAGTGTAAGAAGGACTAAAAAGACCGTTGTCAAAGTCAAAGAAATCCAGTGTAAGAAGAAGTAAAAAGACCGTAATCAAATCCATCAAAATCTGTTTGAAGAAGGATTTAAAAGACCGTTATCAAAGTCGAAAAAATCTAGTGTAAGAAAGACTAATAAGGCCGTATTACAAGTCGAAGAAACATAAAGAAAAAGGACTAAAAAGACCGATATCAAAGTAGACAAAATCTAGTGTTAAAAAGACTAAAAAGACCATTATGAATTTTAAAAAATCTAGTGTAAGAAGGAATAAAAAGACCGTTATAAAAATCGGCAAAATCTAGTGTAATAAGTGGGTAAACGCCGTTATCAAAGTCGAAAATATCTAGTGTAAGAAGGAATAAAAAGACCGTTATGAAAATCGACAAAATTTAAAGTAATAAGTGAGTAAAAAGGCCGTTATCAAAGTCGACAAAATATAGTTTAAGAAGGAGTAAAATACCGTTATCAAAATCGACAAAATCTAGTGTTAGAAGGAATAAAAAAGCCGTTATCTAAGTCGAAAAAATATAG
>NW_013856748.1:0-350 GCF_000517525.1 Limulus polyphemus
TCATACCACTTCTGTGTGACTATACCAACCGATGTATAATTTTGAAATACCATTTGTGCCTAACTTGTGCTCTCAAGCTAACTCGATATTTCGTTGATTTTTTATAAGCCTTTAAACCCAATTATACCTCTGTTACGTTGGTGTTTAACTACACGTAATGTTGAGGTATTTCAATCATACCACTTCTGTGTGACTATACCAACCGATGTATAATTTTGAAATACCATTTGTGCCTAACTTGTGCTCTCAAGCTAACTCGATATTTCGTTGATTTTTTATAAGCCTTTAAACCCAATTATACCGATGTTACATTGGTGTTTAACTACACGTAATGTTGAGGTATTTCAATC
>NW_013856749.1:0-350 GCF_000517525.1 Limulus polyphemus
CTCCATAAAGATGGTGTTTGGGTACCTCACGAACTATCCGATGATCATCGTTTCCAACGTGTGAATGCTGCTTCGTCTTTTCTGGCACGTAATGCGCGTGAACCATTTTTGAACAGAATTGTCACCCGTGATGAAAAATGGCTTCTCTATGCAAATATTAAATGCCAAAAACAATGGCTCAGTCCCAGAAAAAAACCACTTCCGGCCCCCAAACCTGAACTCCATCCGCAGAAAGTGATGTTTTGCATTTGGTGGGACATCAAATGAGTAATTCATTTCGAACTCCTCAATCCATAGCGAACTGTCAATGCCGAGATCTGTAGTCAGTAACTGTAACGCTTAAATCAAGC
>NW_013856750.1:0-350 GCF_000517525.1 Limulus polyphemus
AAGATCTCATCCTACAGTGGGTAGAGAAGGATCTCCTACTATAGTAGATGGAGATCTCATCCTACAATGGGTAGAGAAGGATCTCCTACTATAGTAGATAAAGATCTCATCCTACAGTAGGTAGAGAAGGATCTCCTACTATAGTAGATGGAGATCTCATCCTACAGTGGGTAGAGAAGGATCTCCTACTATAGTAGATAGAGATCTCATCCTACAATAGGTAGAGAAGGATCTCCTACTATAGTAGATAGAGATCTCATCCTACAGTAGGTAGAGAAGGATCTCCTACTATAGTAGATAGAAATCTCATCCTACAGTAGGTAGAGAAGGATCTCCTACTATAGTAGATA
>NW_013856751.1:0-350 GCF_000517525.1 Limulus polyphemus
CTTACTGAAACTAACTAACACAACATCAATAACTCCAAATACCAAACATTTGCCCAACTCTTACTGAAACTATCTATCACAACATTAATAACTCCAAATACCAAACATTTGCCCAACTCTTACTGAAACTAACTAACACAACATTAATAACTCCAAATAGCAAACATTTGCACAACTCTTACTGAAACTAACACAACATTAATAACTTCAAATAGCAAACATTTGCCCAACTCTTACTGAAACTAACTAACACAACATTAATAACTCCAAATAGCAAACATTTGCCTAACTCTTACTGAAACTAACTAACACAACATTAATAACTCCAAATAGCAAACATTTGCCTAACT
>NW_013856752.1:0-479 GCF_000517525.1 Limulus polyphemus
ATCACTAGTAACATTGGAAAATGTACAAGTGTAAATAAAGTCCTTTAGTTATCACTAATAACAATGGAAAATGTACGAGTATAAATAAAGTCATTTAATTATCACTAATAACAATGGAAAATGTACGAGTTTAAATAAAGTCCTTTAGTTATCACTAATAACATTGGAAAATGTACGAGTATAAATAAAGTCCTTTAGTTATCACTAATAACATTGTAAAATGTACGAGTATAAATAAAGTCCTTTAGTTATCACTAATAACAATGGAAAATGTACGAGTATAAATAAAGTCCTTTAGTTATCACTAATAACAATGGAAAATGTACGAGTATAAATAAAGTCCTTTAGTTGTCACTAATAACATTGGAAAATGTACGAGTATAAATAAAGTCCTTTAGTTATCACTAATAACAATGGAAAATGTACGAGTGTAAATAGATTCCTTTAGTTATCACTAATAACATTAGGTATATGTACGA
>NW_013856753.1:0-350 GCF_000517525.1 Limulus polyphemus
AACAATTAACAGGGCTCTCTTAATGGAAATACCAATTCCATACTCTGTGTTTTCGGTTACGCACAACTAACAGGACTATCTTAATGGAAAACCAATTTTATACCCTGGGTTTTCGGTTATGCACAATTAACAGGGCTCTCTTAATGGAAATACCAATTCCATACTCTGGGTTTTCGGTTACGCACAACTAAAAGGACTGTCTTAATGGAAATACCAATTCCTTACTCTGGGTTTTCGGTTACGCATAACTAACAGGACTGTCTTAATGGAAAAACCAATTCCATACTCTGGGTTTTCGGTTATGCACAATTAACAGGGCTCTCTTAATGGAAATACCAATTCCATACTCT
>NW_013856754.1:0-434 GCF_000517525.1 Limulus polyphemus
ATCGTTAGGTGTTAACCATAACAAATGTTGATGTACTAAATAGCTTATATAAATAGTGTTTAGAACATAGTGAAGGAAGAGGCAAAACGCGTGAATTTAAAGAAGAACAGTAATTACCAAAGAAAAACGTGCTAAACCATTCTTACACAAAATACATTAAAGATGTTACGGAAGGAGGATTACGAGAAAAACAATAAATATCAACTGAAACATGTTAAAAACGGTAATTAACTTGAATAAACTGGAATGATATAAACACTTGAAAAATTACCTAGAGATAGATAGATGATATGTGCCAACAAGGAATTGGACGCTGGAAACATTCTTGGACGATAATCAACTACAGAAAACCTTAATGTTGATTATCACGCATAACACACAATTGTTTGTAACGATAACTAACCTCGTACGTTTTCTAAATCTTCAAATCTCCT
>NW_013856755.1:0-640 GCF_000517525.1 Limulus polyphemus
GAGAGATATAAATGGGACTTCCTTGACGTCCACACATTAGAAACTATCTTTTTGACATAAGAATATATGACGAAAAAAATGAAAAAAAGAGCACATAATAAGTTAGTAAATGAAGTAGAGATCTTGTGAATATAAAGAAGACAGCCAATTAACAACAAAAATAGAAGTATTCTAAATACAGTAAAACCTAAATGTTAATACACAATATTGAAGAAATGTCGATTCTTACGTAAAACATATAGTCATACACTATATTTTTCTAAATAATATAACTGAATACATAATAATGGAATAAATCAGGAAATTTATTGATAAAATGAGTAATGCACATTATACCATTCAAAATATATTACTTCTAGACAACAAACAAAATAAATAAACAATAAATCAAATTCTAAATTATCTCCAGAATTTATGAATTTTATGATTTTCATTTAATTTGTTGGTTAAAAGTCAAAAATTCATCAAAGTTACAAAGTGTTCAGAGGTCGGCAAGTAGGGCAGTTTCTTCACGGATGGACAACACGCATAGAAACTTAAAGACAAAGGTTGTTTCATTAATCTGTAAATACTCTCCTGTAACTTGTTGACTATCAAGATATTCCTAACTTTCATCTAGAGTATTTCACATTTCATCCAC
>NW_013856756.1:0-404 GCF_000517525.1 Limulus polyphemus
GTTTTTTCCACTGTAGCATCCAGCTGTTCTTATAAACATACATCATGACAGGAAACAATACTGAATCTATTATTTTAACTGTAGCACATAGTTGTTCTTATAAACATACATATGATGGTAAACAAGGCTACTGAAGCTATCATTTTAACTGTAGCACATTGTTGTTCTTATAAACATACATATGATGGTAAACAAGACTACTGAAGCTATCATTTTAACTGTAGCACATACTTGTTCTTATAAACATACATCACCATAGTAAACAAAACAACTGAATCTACTACTTTAACTGTAGCACCAAGCTGCTGGTTTAAATATACATCATGATAATAAACCCAACTATTGAATCTATCATTTTAACTGTAGCACATGTTGTTCTTATAAACATACATATGATGGTAAAC
>NW_013856757.1:0-350 GCF_000517525.1 Limulus polyphemus
GTATTTCAGCAAGATGAACTGCAAATGGTCTCACACTTGCCACTCGGTCTTTCCAATGAGTACCTGACAAAGCATAGATGGATTCGCCCACATGCTCCTTGAGAATAGCCCAGCGCTGAGGACTGGAAGAAAACAAATTGTAAATTGTTTGCACTACAACAACAAATGTAACTGCCTCCGTGCAACGTGATGCAGAATCTACTCCACATAAGTTTAGTGAATAGCAGGCACATGGAGAATAAATGCACAGTGGATTAACAGCAAGTATGTGCTGTTGGGTACCATTGTACTTGCCAGACATGTTGGGAGCATTATCATAACCCTGTCCATGACAATCTTTTATAGGTATC
>NW_013856758.1:0-350 GCF_000517525.1 Limulus polyphemus
ATCAGGTATCTCGGTGAAAAGTGAAACTACGTCGAGCTGTGATATTGTCTGTGGATATTATTTGGTCAGACATGTAGTTAACGAATTCTCGTGAGTTTCTAATTGAATAAGCAGGTTCTATTGTTAGAGGTTTTAGCACGCTAGAAATATATATTCATACCTGTTATGTATATATGTAATCTCAGGGATGGGTCACATCTATTATGTGTGTATATATATATATATATATAATCATAGGGAAGGTTCACATCTATTATGTGGGTATATATATATATATATATATAATTTTATGGAAGGTTCACATCTATTATGTGGGTATATATATATATATAATTTTATGGAAGGTTCAC
>NW_013856759.1:0-349 GCF_000517525.1 Limulus polyphemus
TAATTGTACCAAGTAAGGCTAAAGATGAGTATGTTGGATATATATTCGGTAACTATAGTAACACCTAGGTATTTATGGAGTAGTTGTACCAAGTAAGGCTAAAATGAGTATAAATTCGGTAACTATAGTAACACCTAGGTATTTATGGAGTAGTTGTTCCAAGTAAAGCTAAAGATGAGTATGGTGGTTATAAATTCGGTAACTAGAGTTACACCTAGGTGTTCATGGAGTAGTTGTACCAAGTAAGGCTAAAGATGAGTATGGTGGTTATAAATTCGTATAACTAGAGTTACACCTAGATGTTCGTGGAGTTGTTGTAACAAATAACGCTAAAGATTAGTATAGGGGT
>NW_013856760.1:0-350 GCF_000517525.1 Limulus polyphemus
TAGATTTTTAAAAATTACTGTTGACTGGTGACACTTCTGTCGTTTATCATCTATAAGAGATTTTTAAAAATTACTGTTGACTGGTGTCACTTCTGTCGTTTATCATCTATAAGAAATTTTTAAAAATTAATGTTGACTAGTGTCACTTCTGTCGTTTATCATCTGTAAGAGATTTTTAAAAGTTACTGTTGACTGGTGTCAC
The DNA here is from genome assembly GCF_000517525.1 of Limulus polyphemus. Taxonomy (NCBI): domain Eukaryota; kingdom Metazoa; phylum Arthropoda; class Merostomata; order Xiphosura; family Limulidae; genus Limulus; species Limulus polyphemus. Next base: position 203 of record NW_013856760.1, read on the forward strand.
TTCTGTCGTTTATCATCTATAAAAGATTTTTAAAAATTACTGTTGACTGGTGACACTTCTGTCGTTTATCATCTATAAGAGATTTTTAAGAATTACTGTTGACTGGTGGCACTTCTGTCGTTTATCATCTATAAGAGATTTTTAAAAG
>NW_013856761.1:0-351 GCF_000517525.1 Limulus polyphemus
TGCACCATTCTTCCACATCTCGCCTCATACCTATCCAGTAAAACCTTTGTCGTATGTGACTCAATGTCTTCTTAATTTCAAGATGTCCTCCTGTTAAATTATCATGGGATCGACGCAGCACAACTTTCCGTAACTTCCTCGGTATAACTGTTTGCCAAGTCGTCACTTTCCCATCTGTAGTTTCCCCTCTCCGGACAAGAATACCATTTTCAAGCTTCAACTGGTCCCATTGTGCCCAATAGTGCTTTGTCACAGGGCTTAGACTAGACACCTTCTCCCAAGCAGGACGCGAAACACTTGTTTTTAAAAATCAATTATTGGTTTCAAATCTGGGTCTTTCTCCTGTACTGC
>NW_013856762.1:0-350 GCF_000517525.1 Limulus polyphemus
TCTTCTTATTGATAGTACACAGTATCGTTAAATCTTGTGTCTTCTTTTTGACAGTACACAGTATTGATAAATCCTGTATCTTCTTATTGAAAGGACACAGTATTGTTAAATCTTGTGTCTTCTTATTGACATTTCATAGTATTGTTAAATTTTTTTTCTTCTTATTGACATTACACAGTATCGTTAAATCTTGTGTCTTCTTATTGACAGTACACGGTATTGATAAATCCTTTATCTTCTTATTGACAGGACACAGTGTTGTTAAATCTTGTGTCTTCTTATTGACAGTACACAGTATTGATAAATATTGTCTTCTTTTTGATAGTACATAGTATTGTTAAATCTTGTAT
>NW_013856763.1:0-385 GCF_000517525.1 Limulus polyphemus
AGATATTAATGACACTTAGACAGGTCGTAACATTCCAATGTCAAAGGCCAACATTAAACAACAGTAGATATTAACCACTTTCAAACATGTAGTAACATACCAGTGTCAAAGACCAACATTAAACAATAGTAGATATTAACGGCATTTAAAAAGGTAGTAACATACCAGTGTTAAAGGGCAACATTAAACAACAGTAGATATTAACAACATTTAAACAGGTAGTAACATAGCAATGTCAAAGACCAACATCAAAGAACAGTAAATATTAACGACATTTAAACAGGTAGTAACATACCAGTGTCAAAGACCAACATTAAACAACAGTAGATTTTAACGACATTTAAAAAATGAGTAACATTTGGTCTTTGACATTGTCATTAAACAA
>NW_013856764.1:0-349 GCF_000517525.1 Limulus polyphemus
ATCACTAACAAGCCACAAGATTTAACGATACTGTGTACTGTCAATAAAAATACACACATTTTAACAATGCTGTGTACTGTCAATAAGAAGACACAAGATTTAACAATACTGTGTACTGTCAATAAGAAGACACAAGATTTAACGATACTGTGTACTATCAATAACAAGCCATAAGATTTAACGATACTGTGTACTATCAATAACAGGCCACAAGATTTAACAATACTGTGTACTATCAATAAGAAGACACAAGATTTAACAATACTGTGTACTGTCAATAAGATGACACAAGATTTAACGATACTGTGTACTATCAATAAGAAGACACAAGATTTAACGATACTGTGTA
>NW_013856765.1:0-444 GCF_000517525.1 Limulus polyphemus
TAAAGCTTATCTAATATTTACCATGGACTGTACTACATTTCTAGATGATCTAATACTTATCACGGACTGTACTACATTTCTAGATGATTATAAAGCTTATCTAATATTTACCATGGACTGTACTACATTTCTAGATGATCTAATACTTATCACGGACTGTACTACATTTCTTGATGATTATAAAGCTTATCTAATATTTACCATGGACTGTACTACATTTCTAGATGATCTAATACTTATCATGGACTGTACTACATTTCTAGATGACTATAAAGCTTATCTAATATTTACCACGAACTGTACTACATTTCTAAATGATTATAAAGCTTATCTAATATTTACCACGGACTTTTATAATCATCTAGAAATGTAGTACGCTTATCTAATATTTACCATGGACTGTACTACATTTCTATTTATAATCATCGCTTATCTAATATTTAC
>NW_013856766.1:0-350 GCF_000517525.1 Limulus polyphemus
AAATCAAACAACATTACTATACTAAAGGACAACCTTTATATTTATTAATTTTAGGTTTATATTTCTGTATTAAAATGGATTCCTTTATCTTGCAGTCTAGAAAACTACGACCTTTACTTAAGATCTTAACATCTGATAAAACATTATCCGTTTGTGGAATTCCATGTTCTTCTATATAATGCTCTTCAATAGCATTATTAGTATTAAACTTTAGTACGTGCTCTGATATTCTATCATGTAGGGTTCTACCAGTTTCACCTATATACGTGTTAGAGCATATGCCACAGGTGATTTGATATACAACGTTCTTAAAATGGCACTGACCATATAGTTCGCATTTAAGTGATTTA
>NW_013856767.1:0-349 GCF_000517525.1 Limulus polyphemus
TTAGAGTTACACCTGGGTGTTCAAAGAGTAGTTGTACCAAGTAAGGCTAAAGATGAGTATTGTGGTTATACATTTGGAAACTAGTGTTACATCTAGGTGTTGATGGAGTAGTTGTACCAAGTAAGGCTAAAGATGAGTATGGTGGTTATAAATGCGGCAACTCGAGTTAAACCTAAGTGTTCATGGAGTAGTTGTACCAAGTAAGACTAAAGATGAGTATAGTGGTTATAAATTCTGTAATTAGAGTTACACCTAGGTGTTCAAAGAGTAGTTGTACCAAGTAAGGCTAAAGACGAGTAGGTTGGTTATAAATTCAGTAAGTAGAGTTACACCTAGGTGTTCATGGAGT
>NW_013856768.1:0-481 GCF_000517525.1 Limulus polyphemus
ATATTGTACAATGATATGATGTTGTAACTACAACTGTATTTTATATAACAAGAGAATACACAGTGTCTTTATGACCTTATGATGCATTGTAAAATGACATGATGTTGTATTTATAACTGTATTTTAGAGGACAAGTGAATACACGAGGTCTTTTTGACCTTATGATGTATTTCAGAATGACTTACTGTTGTAATATAACATTATTTTATACAAAAAGTGAACACACGGGGTCTTTATGACCTTATGATGTATTGTACAATGAAATGCTGTTGTAATTATAACAGTATTTTATATAAAAGTGAATACACAGTGTCTTTATGACATTATGATGCATTGTACAATGAAATTTTGTTGTAATTATAACAGTATTTTATATAAAAGTGAATACACGGGGTTTTTATGACCTTATGATGTATTGTACAATAACAAATTGATGTAATATAACAGTATTTTATATAAAAAGTGAATACACGGGGTCTTT
>NW_013856769.1:0-350 GCF_000517525.1 Limulus polyphemus
AAGTTGTAGTACCAGGTTTTAAAGTTGTTAAGAACAATCTGTAGGCCAAGTGACCTAGTTATAGCTCCAGTATGTCTGATGGTAGTAAATCACACAAGTAAGTACTTGAGACCTGGCACTTCAGATAGCTTTTCTATCTTATCTTTTCAATAGAATGATCTATATCTAGTAGATCAATACCAGTCTACACCCACTAACTGGTATCAAGTCGTTTCAGTAGAAGTGCACTTAATAAGGTACACTTAATCAGGGCATGATTTACAAAATACATCTTTATTTGAGACTATAAAATTAGATACATCATTAATAATGGCTGGAGACGGCTTAAATGGGTAATGAAGAAAAACTTT
>NW_013856770.1:0-348 GCF_000517525.1 Limulus polyphemus
CCCAAGTAAAGCACCTCTTTTTGGAACAAGTGGCATTTCTTGGGATGGAGTTTGAGGTTTGCTGCTTTCAAACGCTTGAATACTTCTTCTAGCCGAAACATTTCCTCATCAAAAGTTGTTGCAAATACAATGACATCATCCAGGTACACTAGGGCTATCCTCTATTGTAGGCCTTCCAGTACTCTTTCCACCAGCCTATCAAATGTTGCTGGAGCATTGGTAAGATAGAATGGCATCACACAGTATTGTCAGAGACTTAGAACATAACTAAGTGTAGTCTTAGGTTTATCAGCTTAGCCACATTCACTTGATGGAAACCCGACTTTAAGTCTAGAGTTGAAAACCACC
>NW_013856771.1:0-348 GCF_000517525.1 Limulus polyphemus
GCCATCTATGATTGGTATTTAAACCTTTTTCTAGTCTGTTTTCTTTATAAAATAGTATCTGGGCATGTTAAACCTCAGTTGTAAAACTTTTAGCCAATCCTAGTCAAAGGTGTCAATTTCAGTACCATGATATTCCAATCGCTGTATTTCTTGTTTGACAAATCATAGGATGATAAGAAAGCACGTGACAAAACATTGTTCTTTGGATTTTACAATATGAATGTGGGTGATGCTTATTATAGTAACTTCCATTTTATGTAGTGGTTGTATTTAGTATTGACAAATAGTGCTTTTCTATAAGCATTAGAAAGCTTGCTTCTGGAAAAAATTGCATGGGATGTACGTGAC
>NW_013856772.1:0-636 GCF_000517525.1 Limulus polyphemus
TATTACCATGACTCATCAGACTTGTTTGAAGTAAACTGAGTTTAAAAACACCAGGTGAAAACCAAGTTACATTATCTAGCAACAGCTGTTAAAAAGGTAGTGATTAATGGGTAAGTGAATGCTCCAGGCTAGTCATAATAAATACCTAAACTAACCATGCAAAAGTGCCTAGCGATGTACAAAAGTCTCAAGCCTTCCGCTATGGTTAATGACGATAATAGATATAGAAATGAATAACTGAATAAATAAATACACACATTTAAAAATATCGCAACAATTATGTTAAATTTAATCTCAAAAAGAAAGAAAACAATATACAAAGCCATCTCAACTGCCTTGACAATAAGAAAGCCAAAAACTAGACTAACAAGTCAAAATAAGGCACAAGCTCAAGACAGAATGGTGAAATATATTTCAGTGAAAAATGTGTATCTTCAGTGGTAATACCCAGAAAATAGTGGGAACATAATATCTGTCAAATTTGACTGATAACTGGGAGCTTCACGTGTGCAATGAGATTAGAAATTTAAAGTTAAGAACAGATGCGAGAGCTCAAGCCCACAAAAGTTTGAATTTAAGTTAGCATTCATCTTCTGTAAGTGGACGTGAGAAACTAGAATATAAATGATTAATTAT
>NW_013856773.1:0-711 GCF_000517525.1 Limulus polyphemus
TTTCAACAGTCGCTCTATAACAAACGTTTTAACAACAAACGTTAACTTCAACAATACTTTCTTACTGCAGTTCAATTACTCACTACCTACACACATTGTCCCGTCACATTGTCACCATCCCCGCCACTCGTTCTCTCGAATCTTCGTGAATTGTCGGGAGATTACTAGATATAGTGTTAGTCTTGTATATATATATGACCTCGCTGACGCAACAATATTATGAAATATACCGGGTCACAGCACAGGTAGCCCATTGTGTGGCTTTGTGCTTAACTTTTAAAATAACCACAGTGGCACAGCGGTATGTCTGCGGACTTGCAACGTTAGAAATCGGGTTTGGACTTGCAACGTTAGAAATCGGATTTCGATACCTGTAGTGGGCAGAGCACAGATAGCCCATTGTGTAGCTTTGTGCTTGATTCCAAACAAACAAACACAAATTTAAAAAAAGAAATATACTATTGTTGGAATTAGTCTTAATTACCGTTTTTGAAAAAAGTGTTAAAAATTGGTAAAACACACCTCTATAACAAAACTTAATTATTATTTGCAACGTTTCGGGCAGAAGCCCTTCGCCAAGCAGTTTAAACTGTGTTACATAGAAAGAAGGCTAAAACAGAATCGTTTAAGGATTAGAATATAAAGAGATTCTCAATTATGTACGTAACACGTAACAATGTTGCTGACAGAAGCATTGATGTTCAGCGCGTG
>NW_013856774.1:0-349 GCF_000517525.1 Limulus polyphemus
TGCTTTGCGTGATGTAATCAATGCTACTCGTTTGTTGTTCTATTGTTTGGCGTGATATAATCAGTGCTACTCGTTTGTTGTTCTACTGTTTGACGTGATATAATCAGTGCTACTCGTTTGTTGTTCTACTGTTTGACGTGATATAATCAATGCTACTCGTTTGTTGTTCTACTGTTTAGCGTGATATAATCAATGTTACTTGTTTGTTGTATTACTGCTTTGCGTGACGTAATCAATGTTACTCGTTTGTTGTTCTACTGTTTAGCGTGATATAATCAGTGCTACTCGTTTGTTGTTCTATTGTTTGGCGTGATGTAATCAATGTTACTCGTTTGTTGTTCTACTGTTT
>NW_013856775.1:0-350 GCF_000517525.1 Limulus polyphemus
ATATCTGAACATGTACATTGTATTTTTCTACGTAGTCACTGGTTGATATCTCAACATGTACATTGTATTTTTCTACGTAGTCACTGGATGTTATCTGAACATGTACATTGTATTTTTCTAAGTAGTCACTGGATGATATCTGAACATGTACATTGTATTTTTCTATGTAGTCACTGGATGATATCTGAACATGTACATTGTATTTTTCTACGTAGTCACTGGTTGATATCTCAACATGTACATTGTATTTTTCTAAGTAGTCACTGGATGATATCTGAACATGTACATTGTATTTTTCTGAAGTAGTCACTGGATGATATCTGAACATGTACATTGCATTTTTCTACATA
>NW_013856776.1:0-587 GCF_000517525.1 Limulus polyphemus
GTTACTTGTAACAAACAATAAGAGAAAAATATTTAGAAAGATATAACATAAGGACCTTACCACTCGTGAAGGAAGAGCGTAAAATAAGTCTATAACATCTCTTTGTTAAACTTTAATTGCTACTTCTAATTTGCAACCCTTGAGTTGCTACTTCTAATTTGTTACACTTTAGTTGCTACTTTAATCCGTTACACGTTAGTTACTACTTCTAATCTGTTACACTTTAGTTGCCACTTCTAACTTTTTACATTTGAGTTGTTACTTCTGATCTGTATGCTTTAGTTACTAGTTATAATTTGTTACTCTTTAGTTGTTACTTCTAATTTGTTACACGTTAGTTACTACTTCTTATTTGTTACACTTCAGTTGTTACTTCTAATTTGTTACACGTTAGTTACTACTTCTTATTTGTTACACGTTAGTTACTACTTCTTATTTGTTACACTTTAGTTGCTATTTCTAATTTGTTACACTGTAGTTGCTACTTCTAATTTGTTACACTGTAGTTGATACTTCTAATTTGAGAACAGAAACTTATTTGGAATATGTTAAGTTTACAGCTGTTATACCTCCACAAACTTCACACT
>NW_013856777.1:0-1058 GCF_000517525.1 Limulus polyphemus
GTCACATAATAACGCCCCCACGGCTGAAAGGGCGAGCATGTTTGGTGTGACGGGGATTCGAACCCGCGACCCTCAGATTGCGAGTCCTTAGTTAAGGTTAGCACGTAGTTTAACATGTCACAATTTACCAACTAGTATATTATTACGTCAAATAAATACGTACTTATGACTTCAGTCGAAACAACTGACGCGTCCACAAAAAGGCGGGATAATATAAATTTAATTTCATGTAAACCAAGGGCAAATTGTCACTTGATAACATAAAACGGACATGGCCCTGAAAAGGAAAGTACTAACAGAAATCATCAACTCCATATCAAACCAGCCAACCAAAAAAACCTGAACCAAAGAAAAAGCTATAACAACTGTACAGAAGGGAGGAAGAGGTCTACCTGAACCTGACCCTCCCAGGTCGTAAAAATGACCTAAATCCCGATCCGGAGAACGAGGGCAAATTGTCAGACTTCTTGCGTAACAAGAAAGACAACCGACTGGAAGTACTCGTCATTAATAATGCTTTTTCGTAGCATTAGGACGATAGATGTTTCCAGAATGTCGTCAATCTACTCACTGACGTGTGGGCTGTTTTGGGGGGATCATGAACTCCATCAAATGTCGGTCCCCTCGACACTAACGAGACATTTATCACATACATTTTATTTCCAAGTTTTCTCCTTTCCTTTTCGACGTCACAGAAGTTCCTCTGGCACAAGTTTATCACGTGTTTGGTATTATCAAAATGGACGACCGTCAGAAGAAAACCAGTTTTAGAAATCAGTAAACATATCGGCTGTTCTTTCAACTTTCATCAGTCTTGTGAAATAATTTGAATATTTTACAAGCGTATTTATTGTTCGATAAAAGGTGTCGTAACGTTTACGTCATTATAAAATCTTTACAAAACGAAGGTATTGAGAATTTTAGATTAAACCGAGATAAAGGAGTAGATAGTAACAGTTTCTATAGAAACAACACGAGCGACTTTCTTGTTTGACTAATTAGTGTCAGCGTTTCCACTTAATATCTCTCATTCTACCAACACATAGTGTGAGCGTTTA
>NW_013856778.1:0-1798 GCF_000517525.1 Limulus polyphemus
GAAGTTTCGTCGGAACGAAGTTACGGAAAGTTAATTAACGAACGAAGACGTAACACTTTTAATATTGTAATAGTACGATGCAGAAATACGCTCATGGGGAGGGAAGGCAAATAAAAGAACAGCGCAAAATCAAATTAATGACAAGACTTGTTAAATTGTAATAGGTACTTAGTTTTAATCAAAGAACTCTAATGGCGTAATTACTGCATACTACATTCGAAAAACCAGTCTGTATAAAAGGTAAGTTTAAAAAAAACGTCACCTCGTATCATCCACACCACTTCTACTACTTAAAATAAAACTGTGTAAAGGATATCTTCAAAATACGGAAGAGTTGAACGTCGTAGGATCTGAACAAATGGTGTAAGTAAATATTTTATTAATTTAGAAAGTTAGTTTAATTTTATATGTTATTATTTAATTTATGTACAGAATAGACTTTATTTCAGTAATAAGGACAATTTTCTGTATACTTTTAGTTTGAAGTGGATGGTAGGGTTTTGTATCTTAATTGTAATGTAAATAAAGATGTTATGCTTCAGAAACTGGGGTTTGCGATGTTAATCTAAGAAATCCAGAAGTCTTGGTCACAAAAAACAAACTTGACTTAAAAAACCTACAAGTGTTATTTTTAAGAAAATAAAAATAAAATTATAATCCAAATTTTAATGTATCATTTCCTGTAAAATTAATGTTACGAAACACATTCCAAAGTTGTATACAAAATATAAAGTTTCGGGATTCTGAAGCATGGGAATTGCTTCTATATTTAAAAATATATGAACTTTAACCATTTCAATTCTGAATATCGGTACCGTAAACCTCGTAGCAAGAAGTAGATAACGCGATTATAATGAATGAATGGTAGAAATGTGTTTCAAAGATTGAATCTGAAATATTAAGATGCCATTTATGCTCGCTTTCATTGTCGTTATGTGTCTTCTATGTATAATGACAGAATATATAAATAAACAGAAATCATGTATACCATTATTTTTAAAATCAGTGTATCATTTCTCTATTGCCATCAGTTAACAAAACACAAAGAAATTACAGAAATATATATTTGAAACGTAGCTTTACTACACCATTTATACTTAATTAGTCGTCACTGTAATATTTCATTCTATGTATTTAAGGTTAACTTGAGTCCTGTTGTAGTAATATTATTATTAAAACAAATGCCAAAGGTTATACTTTAAAAATATGATAGAATATCTTTATATAATAATAGTAAAAACAAGTATAAGCCACAAATTTAACGAAATAATATATTTGTAAACATTTGAGGAAAGTTATTGTAATCTTATGGTGCTTTTCTTAGCTTATTTAGGTTTCTCTACTTACTGTATATTTTTCATCCGTTAAAATATATGTATAAATAAACTGGATTATATTTGAATTCTTAGACACTGCGACTGAATGTTTCCTAAATTATCTATTGTTAAAAGAAGTCAGTGTAACGTGATTAAAAAAAAAAAAATTCTATGGAAGAAGAAAATATTTTAAAATTGAACACAATGGTAAATTTTCATATGATAAATTTGTCACTGTATTCGTTTATTTTAGCTACTGACATTACATTTTTTATATCTTGCACAACCTAAAGTTTGAGCATTGTTTGATATTTGACCAATAAATTAACTTGGTTATGTTTTATAATGATTAGTGCAAAAATTGCGTAAAGTAAGAAGGAAAACCAACATTTTTGAGAGTATTTTACTTATAGTAATTGTTTTTCTTTCTTTTTGGTATTATATTCATTTTATATTCCTTTATATTGTTGCGTCATCGAGTC
>NW_013856779.1:0-350 GCF_000517525.1 Limulus polyphemus
AATATTTCAGGTCTATACATAAAGAAAGTCGCGATTACTGATGAAAATATTAATGCTCAGCTGATGTTTATAACGCTACTACTACTGCTGTTGCTGCTGCTACTGTTGCTACTGCTGGTGCATCTGCTATTAACATACTGTTACGTCTCCGTTTGTTAATTAACTTTAGCGACACAAGTCCTTACTTAATAAAACTGGTTTATTCTTTCCGAATATAACTTTACGATACACTTAATTTCAATATTCGCGCTAAAACAAACACTATAACAAACGAACGTTAACTTCAACAATACCCTGTGACTGCAGTTCAATTACTCACTATCTACACACACATTACATTATCCTCCCGT
>NW_013856780.1:0-922 GCF_000517525.1 Limulus polyphemus
AACATACTTCTACTGTGGTTCATATACACCAAAGTATAGTGTACCTCTTCATTATGTTCAGTAGCAAGTCCTGTGTGTTAACATACCTCTACTGTGGTTCATATACACCAAAGTATAGTGTGTCTCTTCATTATTACACAAAGTACTTGCTACTGAACAACATACCTCTGCTATGGTTCATGATGAAGAGATACACTATACTTTGGTGTATATGAACCACAGTAGAAATATATTATTCAGTAGCAAGTCTTGTGTGTAATAATGAAGATATAAACTATACTCTGTTGTATATAAACCACAGTAGAAGTATGTTGTTCAGTAGCAAGTACTGTGTGTAATAATGAAGATATAAACTATACTTTGGTGTATATGAACCACAGTAGAAGTATGTTGTTCATTAGCATGTACTGTGTGTAATAATGAAGAGATACATTAGACTTTGGTGTATATAAACCACAGTAGAAGTATGTTGTTCAGTAGCAAGTACTGTGTGTGTAATAATGAAGATATAAACTGTACTTTAGTGTATATAATAATGAAGAGATACACTATACTTTGGTGTATATGAACCACAGTAGAGGTATGTTGTTCAGTAGCAAGCACTGTGTGTAATCAGTAGCAAGTACTGTGTGTAATAATGAAGAGACACACTTTACTTTGGTGTATATGAACCACAGTAGAGGTATGTTATTCAGTAGCAAGTACTGTGTGTAATAATGAAGAGACACACTATACTTTCGTGTATATGAACCACAGTAGAATTATGTTATTCAGTAGCAAGTCCTGCGTGTTATAACATACCTCTACTGTGGTTCATATACACCAAAGTATAGCTTATATCTTCATTATTACACACAGTACTTGCTACTGAACAACATACTTCTACTGTGGTTCATATACTCCAAAGTCTAGTGTATCTCTT
>NW_013856781.1:0-348 GCF_000517525.1 Limulus polyphemus
GGCATGCACCACTTTTGGTTTACCTCGCCGCCCACATTTTTACCCGGAAAGTCACGTCTGAGAGACGATCCACTATGTCATATTGGCCTTCCCATGGAGAAGACAACTAAGGAGACTTCCCTTTGGTCTTCCTGGGATTATACAACCACACCTTGTCTCCTGGTCCAAAGTTGACTTCAGTAGATCCCTTATCATAAGTTAACTTCATCGAATCAGCAGACGTTTTCAAGTTTGTAATGCACTTGATGGTGAATATCATCCATCCTTTCCGATAACACTTTCACAAACTCTGACACATTCTCAGGCAACTCTTCATAAGGTGGGCGTCCTGTTAACAGATCCACTGGC
>NW_013856782.1:0-349 GCF_000517525.1 Limulus polyphemus
ATGAAAGTCTTAGAATATAGTGTAAGAAAGACTAAAAATACCTCTATCAAAGTCGAAAATATCTAGTCTAAGAAGGCCTTACAAGACAGTTATGAAAGTTGACAAAATCGAGTGGAAGAAAACTAATAACACGTTTTCAAAGTCAACAAAATCTAGTGGAAAACGGACTAAAAGGACCCTTATCAATGTCAACAAAATCTGGAGGAAGAAAGACTAAAAGACCGTTATAACAGTTGACAAAATATAGTTTAAGAAGGATTAAAAATACCATTATGAAAGTCAATAAAATATAGTGTAAGAAAGACTAAAAAATATCGCTATAAAAGTCGAAAATAATCTAGTCTAGGAA
>NW_013856783.1:0-349 GCF_000517525.1 Limulus polyphemus
GAAATGTTTCCATAGGTAAGTCGACTCATGAGTAAAGAACGTTGCAGTTCCTACAAAACATCCGTATTTCCCAATAGAAGAAATGTTTCCATAGGTAAGTCAACTCATGAGTAAAGAACGTCGCAGTTCCTACAAAACATCCGTATTTCCCAATAGAATAAATGTTTCCATCGGTAAGTAGACTCATGGGTAAAGAACGTTGCAGTTCCTACAAAACATCCGTATTTCCCAATAGAAGAAATGTTTCCATAGGTAAGTCGACTCATGAGTAAAGAACGTTGCAGTTCCTACAAAACATCCGTATTTCCCAATAGAAGAAATGTTTCCATAGGTAAGTAGACTCATGGGT
>NW_013856784.1:0-350 GCF_000517525.1 Limulus polyphemus
GCAGATGGGAAAGTGACGACCTGGCAAACAGTTATACCGAGAAAGTTACGGGAAGCTGTGCTGCATCAATCCCATGATACTTTAACAGGAGGACATCTGGAGTTAAGAAGACATTGAGTCACCTACAACAGAGATTTTACTGGATAGGTATGATGCAAGATGTGGAGAAATGGTGCAGAACATGCAGTACATGTTGTGCTAAAAGGGGACCCAAGCATAAGGGACGTGCTCCAATGAAGTTATATCAAGTTGGCACACCAATGAAAAGAGTAGCTGCTGACATTGCTGGTCTTTTGCCTCAAACTCGTGCTGGAAACAAGTACATTAGTGTGGTGATGGATTATTTCACT
>NW_013856785.1:0-350 GCF_000517525.1 Limulus polyphemus
GATTTCTAGAGCCGCTACTAGTGCTCTATAGTTGCGCCTGTCATCTGCTGACAACTGTCCAAGTATTTCCAGTGGTTGTCCCTTCAAGCTCGTACTGCTTTCTGCTCCTCTGTCCATCCGTTCGTGTGCTCTATATGCTTCCCATGGTGCCTTCCCATCGAATTCCTGTGGCTTCCTTTGCACTTGATCACTCCTATTATTGACATTCATATCTGGAATGTGACTTCTGACAGGGCTGAAGATGTCTGCATTAGAGTTTAGCTGCAGGGTCTGGAAGGGGCTTGCCATTGTCTGGGGCTGATTAAGTCGATGGTTAATGTATCTTCTTTGTGTAAAAGACAATAAATAAT
>NW_013856786.1:0-350 GCF_000517525.1 Limulus polyphemus
TTTTAATTTTATTGATGAGGTTAATTGACTTCCTCATCAATTAGAACAGCTTCCTTCCTCTCAGAATATAACGTAAATAAAGTAAACTCCTCCGTTTTAATTTTATTGATGAGGTTAATTGACCTCCTGATCAATTAGAACAGCTTCCTTCCTCTCAGAATATAACGTAGACAAAGTAAACTCCTCCATTTTAGTTTTATTGAGGAGGTTAATTGACTTCCTGATCAATTGGAACAGCTTCCTTCCTCTCAGAATATAACGTAGACAAAGTAAACTCCTCCGCTTTAATTTTATTGATGAGGTTAATTGACTTCCTGATCAATTGGAACAGCTTCCTTCCTCTCAGAATA
>NW_013856787.1:0-380 GCF_000517525.1 Limulus polyphemus
CGTGTTCAGGTGTCACTGATAATGGTAATAATGTAAAACATGTTTAGCTGTCACTGATAATGGTAATAATGTAAAACGTGTTTAGCTGTCACTGATAATAGTAATAATGTAAAACATGTTTTGCTGTCACTGATAATGGTAATAATGTAAAACATGTTTAGCTGTCACTGATAATGGTAATAACGTAAAACGTGTTCAGGTGTCACTGATAATGGTAATAATGTAAAACATGTTTAGCTGTCACTGATAATGGTAATAATGTAAAACGTGTTTAGCTGTCACTGATAATAGTAATAATGTAAAACATGTTTAGCTGTCACTGATAATGGTGATAACGTAAAACGCGTTTAGCTGTCACTGATAATGGTAATAACGTAAAA
>NW_013856788.1:0-348 GCF_000517525.1 Limulus polyphemus
GTTGATAACTATTATATGTTATGTATGTTGATCTGTTCTATTGTTGGTAACTATTATATATTATGTATGTTGATCTGTTCTATTGTTGGTAACTATTATATGTTATGCATGTTGATCTGTTCTATTGTTGGTAACTGTTATGTTATGTATATTGATCTGTTCTATTGTTGGTAACTATTCTATGTTATCTATATTGATCTGTTCTATTGTAGATAACTATTATATGTTATGTATGTTGATCTGTTCTATTGTTGGTAACTATTATATGTTATGTATGTTGATCTGTTCTATTGTTGATAACTATTATATGTTATGTATGTTGATCTGTTGTATTGTTGGTAACTGTTC
>NW_013856789.1:0-350 GCF_000517525.1 Limulus polyphemus
TCGTCATACGAAAATGAGGCTTATGTCAAGACTTGGCAAGTTCGATGCAACATTTCGTAACACGGTTACGTACTTGAAATCTTTGTTTGTCAGTGTATTTCTCATTTATTTTCTATGTTTTAAGAAATGTAACTAAAATTTAAGCATTTATGAGTAAATAGTAATATGTATATGTAATGTACGGTAGTTGAAATATCACTGTAATTTTCAGTATACTCATATTATAGTTTCATTTGTATTTTGTAGGCCAATACATAGCTAGGCCTCCTGCTATGTAATTGGATAAGCCCGGCTCAAGAACCTACAATGTTTATTGCATCAGCCCAACTCTGAACCATAATAATTAAATG
>NW_013856790.1:0-952 GCF_000517525.1 Limulus polyphemus
AGAATGACTGTACATATATATATATAAGTTAAAAACAATAGATAAGGATATTTACCCAAAATACATACAGAGAAAAGATGTTCTTAACAAAATACATAGAAAACAAAACAGAAAAACACAACAAATGTCAAATAATAGTACAACACTAAACATGGAACATGACCGAATCACAAAATCAAGAAAAATTAGCACTTCAAACTATCGTACAATACTCACCAAATGACCATTTTCACTATTAGTGGGACAAAATACATTACTCAACACAAATGGGTAATCATTAAATTTACATTTAATAGTACCACATTTCCCAAATGGTCCGCATAATCAAACGAACAAACTGAGAAAGTGGAGGATGCACAAAAACTACCTCACCCTGTTTACCCACACTGAATTACACATAAAAACAACCCTGACCAAAACTGAGAAGGAAAATAAAATCATTCATCAGTAAAAAATGTCTCTTGAAAACAAATTCCAGAATAAAATATGTCAAGTACATTCTCAACTTACCAAAATACCGACAAAGTTCACTACCCCTAACTTAAAAGTTAAATATAGGCAACATACTGTGAATATAAGAATTAGGGAACTTTACAGTTTATTAGACGAATCTTACTCTGATGAAGATCAGGTGGCTTAAAACCTTTTTTCCTTACCATAGGGAGAACCACTTTTGCATATCAACAGCGTGAAGAAGAGACGTCATGCATAGAAGTTGTCGGCAACGAAGAAATATACTGACCTACGACCTTTTCCTCCAACAGTGGAAATTCAGGATCATAATCAGTAGACAAACTTTTAGATCGTTCCCTAGCACCTGCGATAAACTCTTCACCACGATCCGACGTAGAACCTATAGTCGACAAACTTCTAGATCGTTCCCTAGCACCTGCGATAAACTCTTCACCACGATCCGACGTAGAACCTATAGTCGACAAACTTCTAGATCGTT
>NW_013856791.1:0-350 GCF_000517525.1 Limulus polyphemus
CCGTAACTAGGTGAAGTCAAAGTTTTCCAGTATTATTGATAATATTGTTACAACACGCGCTCAACATCAATGCTTCTGTACGCAACATTGTTACGTGTTACGTACGTAATTGAGAATCTCTTTATATTCTAATCCTTAAACGATTCTGTCTTAGCCTTCTTTCTATGTAACACAGTTTTGTTATAGATGTGTGTTTTACCTAATTTTAACACTTTTTTCAAAAACGGTAATTAAGACTAATTCCAACAATAGTATATTTCTTTTTTTAAAGTTGTGTTTGTTTGTTTGGAATCAAGCACAAAGCTACACAATGGGTTATCTGTGCTCTGCTCACACAGGTATCGAAACCC
>NW_013856792.1:0-350 GCF_000517525.1 Limulus polyphemus
TAATGTCACAGCCAGTCCTACTATGTGTTGGTAAAAGAGTAGATCAAGAGTCGGTGGTGGATGGTATCAATCAACTAACTGCTTTCACTCTAATCTATCACTAATAAATTAGGGATGGCTAGCGCGGATAGCTCTCGAGTAGCTTTGCGCGAAGTTGAAAACAAACGAAAATTTTCGAGTCATTCTAGATGCCTCCGCGTTAAGCCTTTTCGATCATAGCGCCGCGGAGTAACTTGCCTACTAGAAGTTTCAACAATATACTTATATTTGACACTTATTTCAGTTTTCCAATTCGACGGACGTTTCATCTCGACTCGTAAAAAGATCCATACAGTTTCTAGGATGGAAAG
>NW_013856793.1:0-1157 GCF_000517525.1 Limulus polyphemus
GAAGACACAAGATTTAACGATACTGTGTACTGTCAATAAGAAGACACAAGATTTAACGATACTGTGTACTGTCAATAAGAAGACAGAAGATATAACGATACTGTGTACTGTCAATAAGAAGACACAAGATTTAACTATACTGTAAACTTTCAATAAGAAGACATAAGATTTAACGATACTGTGAATTGTCAATAAGAAGACACAAGATTGAGCGATACTGTGTACTGTCAATAAGCTTCAGAGTACACAGTATTGTTAAATCTTGTGTGTTCTTATTGATAGAACACAGTATTTCTAAATATTGTGTCTTATTATTGACAGTACACAGTATTGTTAAATCTTGTGTCTTCTTATTGACAGTACACAGTATTGTTAAATCTTGTCTCTTTTTTATTGACACTACACAGTATTGTTAAATCTTGTGTCTACTTATTGAAAGTACACAGTATTGTTAAATCTTGTGTCTACTTATTGAAAGTACACAGTATTGTTAAATCTTGTGTCTTCTTATTGACAGTACACAGTATAGTTAAATCTTGGTCTTCTTATTGACAGTACACAGTATCGTTAAATCTTGTGTCTTAGTTAAATCTTGTGTCTTCCGTTAAATCTTGTGTCTTCTTATTGCAGTACACAGTATCGTTAAATCTTGTGTTTTCTTATTGACAGTACACAGTATTATCGTTATATCTTGTGTCTTCTTATTGACAGTACACAGTATGTTTTCTTAGTGACAGTACACAGCAAGATTTAACTATACTGTGTACTGTCAATTGTCTTCTTCAAGATTTAACAATACTGTGTACTCTCAATAAGTAGACACATGATTTAACAATACACAGTACTGGCAATAAAAAAGAGTCAAGATTTAACAATACTGTGTACTGTCAATAAGAAGACACAAGAATTAACAATACTGTGTACTCTCAAGAAGAAGACACAATATTCAAATATAATGTGTACTGTCAGTAATAAAACATAAGATTTAACAGTAATGTGTCCTGTCAATAAGAAGACACAAGATTTAACAATACTGTGTACTGTCAATAAGAAGACACAAGATTTAACGATACTATGTACTGTCAATAAGAAGACACAAGATTTAACGATACTGTGTACTGTCAATAAGAAGACACAAGATTTAACGATACTGTGTA
>NW_013856794.1:0-350 GCF_000517525.1 Limulus polyphemus
AATTTACATGATATGACACAGTACATTAGTGAAATATTTTACATAATATGACTCAGTACATTAGTGAAATATTTTACATAATATGACTCAGTACATTAGTGAAATATTTTACATAATATGACACAGTACATTAGTGAAATATTTTACATAATTTGATACAGTATATTATTGAAATATTTTACATAATATGACTCAGTACATTAGTGAAATATTTTACATAATATGACTCAGTACATTAGTGAAATATTTTACATAATATGACACAGTACATTAGTGAAATATTTTACATAATTTGATACAGTATATTAGTGAAATATTTTACATGATATGACACAGTACATTAGTGAAAT
>NW_013856795.1:0-350 GCF_000517525.1 Limulus polyphemus
GTCTCACATTTGACGATGATTTGACAAACAAGTTTTAAGTTAGTTCTAAGTAAAAAAATATTTAATGATAAATGCTAGACGATAAATGGAATTTTGCCATGACATTACAATCTGACATAAAAAAAAAGTGAGTTTAACAGAATCAGTCACCCAAAAATCAAGTTTTGAGTAATACGTGACAAATGGTTTTAAAAGAAGAGTGCAGATATGTGCTTAATTTGTACAACTAACACCTTAACTTCGCATTGTTGGAACGGAACAACCCGCTTTTAGATCTAGCAGGACAACTCTTATGTGTATTTGTCTTTGCATGGATCCTCTTTATTTTAAATGGAATCCTCACTGTTTGA
>NW_013856796.1:0-347 GCF_000517525.1 Limulus polyphemus
GCTACAACAGTCAATAACCTACCTAACTGACCAATAAGTCTGTTAATAATTACATAACTGATTGCTACAACAGTCAATAACTGCCTAACTGACCAATATGTCGTTTAATAATTACATAACTGATTGATACAACAGTCAATAACTACCTAACTGACCAATATGTCTGTTAATAATTACATAACTGATTGATACAACAGTCAATAACTACCCAACTGACCAATAAGTCTGTTTAACTAAATTACCAATACACTGTCGTTCTTTTTTAGCAATAACTCATTCAGGTATCTTTAAAAAAATCACGATCTAGAAGATTGTGTCGGTGAACTAGGACTGATCTAGAAGATATT
>NW_013856797.1:0-350 GCF_000517525.1 Limulus polyphemus
TACGATATTCTATAACCTTTCAAAATCCATCAGTGGAGATAAAATAAACGGGTGATAGAGTATCATATCTTTGTGTTAAATTGATTTCTTGAACCTACGTGGTTTTTTAATATCATATGACCAATATGATAATGGTATCTAACTAAAGCTTTTCTTCTAAGCTTATATATAAATAAAAACAAGCAAACACAGCATAAAGTGTTTACCTATTTTGTGAAACCAGCTCTCGTATCTCGAAAACTACAAGCATTGTAACGAATTTGTTATTATATATTTATTTTAATATTAACGTTTGTTTAGATTAAATTTATAATTAGAAACATACATAGCTTATACTGTTAAATATGTAT
>NW_013856798.1:0-348 GCF_000517525.1 Limulus polyphemus
AACACAAGATTTAACGATACTGTGTACTGTCAATAATAAGAAACAATATTCAAAGATAATGTGCACTGTCAGTAAGAAAACACAAGATTTAACAATAATGTGTCCTGTCAATAAGAAGACAGAAGATTTAACGACACTAAGTACTGTCAATAAGAAGACACAAGATTTAACGATACTGTGCACTTTTAATAAGAAGACAAAAGATTTAACTATACTGAGTACTGTCAATAAGAAGACACGAGATTTAACAATAATGTGTACTCTCAATTAGAAGACACACGATTTAGAAATACTGTGTACTATCCATAAAAAGAACAAGATTTAACGATACTGTGTACTGTCAATAAG